>NC_045454.1:3084704-3086386 GCF_002776525.5 Piliocolobus tephrosceles | reverse complement strand
TTTTTTTTTTTTTTTTTTTTTTTTTTTGAGACGGAGTCTTGCTCTGTTGCCCGGGCTGGAGTGCAGTGGCCGGATCTCAGCTCACTGCAAGCTCCGCCTCCCGGGTTTATGCCATTCTCCTGCCTCAGCCTCCGGAGTTGCTGGGACTACAGGCGCCCGCCACCTCGCCCGGCTAGTTTTTTTGTATTTTTTAGTAGAGACGGGGTTTCACAGTGTTAGCCAGGATGGTCTCGATCTCCTGACCTCGTGATCCGCCCGTCTCGGCCTCCCAAAGTGCTGGGATTACAGGCTTGAGCCACCGTGCCCGGCCGCTTTTAACGTCTTAAGATGCCCTTCCTCAGCCTTCTATCCCTTCTCTCTCTCTCTCTGTCTCTCCCTCCCCCCCACCCCATCTCTTTGGGACAGGGTCTCACTCTGTCACCCAGGCTGGAGTGCAGTAGTGTGATCATAGCTCACAGCAGCCTTGAACTCCTGGGCTCAAGTGATGCTCTTGCCTCAGCCTCCTGAGTAGCTGGGACTGGAAGCATGTGCTACCACACCTGGCTAATTTTTAATTTTTTTGTAGAAAGGGGGTCTCACTATGTTGCCCAGGCTGGTCTCAAACTCCTGGCCTCAACTGTTCTTCCTGGCTCACTCTTTCAAAGTGCTAGGATTGCAGGCATGAGTCACTTCACCTGACCTCACCCTACTCTCATAAACACATTTTCCTGGATAATCTTATATTTTACAGTCTTATTTTATATATTTATTTTGTTTGAACCTTCTGGAATTTTTTTGAATGGTACAAGGTAAGGATTTAACCTCCTTTTCCAAATGGATAGAAAATTGAATTACCCTGATTATTCAGAAAAACAAAAATAACTCTCGTTTATCCAAAAAATACTATAAGGAAAGGCCTCTCGTTAATATTATCTCATTTAATTCCAACAGCCCAAAGTGGAAATATTATTATTGCCATTTTACAGAGAAGGGAACTGAGGCACGAAGGAGTTAAATGAGTTGTGTGAAGGACACACAGCAAGATTATGGAAGAGCTGAGATTGGGTTTGCCTAGGAGTTTTCAGATAGGTTATGTAATTGGGAGGGGAAACTTCCTTCATTTCTATGTTTAGGAGATGAGTTTCCTGCCATTCCAAAGATAGTTCAGAGTGTGCAGAGAAGAGAGATGAACTGTCAAGAATTAGACATTTCATCCAATCCTCATCACTTCCTTTGATAACAAGACATTTAGTACAGGAGACCAGGGGAGCTGCCCCAGGTCACAGAGTCTTGAGAGGGTTAGGAACCAGGCACCCAGATACAGATCTAACCATGTACTAGCTGTATAACTTTGGGAAGTGAATTAACTTGGTCTCCATTTCCTTACCTGCAAAATGGGGACAATAATATTTTCTACCTCATAGGGTTATTGTGAACATCCTAAAAGTTAATACATATGCTTCCTAGTTTTGAGTGCTCAGTAAATGTCACTGGTTTGTCATTATAATTATTGAATAGCAGGTCCTCAATATGGGGGAAAAATCTCCAGTTATAACCCTCATAGTCCAGATGAATTATGGTTATTTCAAAATGGACTCAAGTTTTTCCAAAATCCATTTGGAAAAAGAGGTTAAATCCTTACCCCAGAATTCTGAGGGAAGGATTTTTTTTTTTTTTTTTTTTTTTTTTTTTTTTTTTTTTTG
>NC_045454.1:3032119-3084604 GCF_002776525.5 Piliocolobus tephrosceles | reverse complement strand
TTTTTTTTTTTTTTTTTTTTTTTTTTTTTTTTTTTTTTTTTGAGATGGAGTTTCACTCTTGTTGCCCAGGCTAGAGTGCAGTGGCATAATCTCAGCTCACCGCAACCTCTGTCTCCCGGGTTCAAGCGATTCTCCTGCCTCAGCCTCCTGAGTAGCTGGGATTACAGGCTTGTGCCACCATGCCCAGCTAATTTTTGCAGTTTTAGTAGAGATAGGTTTTCTCCATGTTGGTCAGGCTGGTCTCGAACTCTGAAGGGGTGGCCTGCCCCTCCACACCTGTGGGTGCTTCTCGCTAGGTGGAAATGAGAGACTTGAGAAAAGAAATAAAGACACAGAGACAAAGTATAGAGAAAGAAAAGCGGGGCCCCAGGGGACCAGTGCTGTGCTTTCAGAGGACCCACACTGGCACTGGTCTCTGAGTTCCCTCGGTATTTATTGCCAAACAGATAAGGGAGTAAATAAGCAGTAAGGCATACAGGTACACGGAGCTGTTGCATTTTCCCAGGATCGGGCAGGAGACAGATGTTTTTCTTTTACTGAGATTTAAAGGAATGGTACTGACCTTTAACCACAAGCAGGCTTTAAACATTTGCCTAACAAAGCACATTCCTTACCTCCCAAAATCCTTTCAACTTTAATTAGCACAGCAATGTTTCTAGCAAGGACAAGATTGGGGGTAGAGTCACAGATTAACAGCATCTCAAATACAGAGCCAAATGGAGTCTCTTAAACCTACTTCTATCTATAATAACACAGTAACAGGCTAACCTATCTTTTCCCTACAGAACTCCTGACCTCAGGTGATCAACCTGCCTTGGCCACCCAAAGTGTTGGGATGGCAGGCATGAGCCACCATGCCTGGCCCAAAGGAATGTTACTGAGTAACCCCTTAGAGGTGATTTCTTCCTGAAAGAGAAGAAAACAATGAAGGGAGAGTCCTGTAATCCTATTTTATGTCTTACTTCAATGTTTCTCAAACTTCAACCGCTCAAATATCCTTTTTCAATGTTTGCCCTGTTTCTGCAGCAACGATTAATATCGTCATGATTGCTTTCATTTCCACATAACATCCCCACATTCTTATTTACTTAATAATTGTATTTAAAATGAATTTGTTTTCTAAAACCATTTAAGAAGTACCTGTAAATGGAAACTTTACAGCACTCCTATGAATGGAAAACCAGTTTCAAGTGCCATAACCTAAAAGGGAAATAAAATCACGATTAATAAATTATAGCTACATGCCACCACTAGGTGTGGTAGATTGAGTTATTGGGTCCAATTCTTCATTATCCTGATGTAACATAACACATTCTCTGTCTTGCCATAGCCTCATGGCAAGTCAAGGGATGGAGTACAGATGTGTTATGCCCATGGGCCTTTTCCCTTTGTTGATTGTGCTTTGTATACTTTCACTGTAGTAAATTGTAGCCGTGCGTATGACTGTGTGCTGAGTCTCTCTTGAGTCCTCCTCCCAGGAAAGCATCAAACCTGAGAGTGACCTTGGGGACCCCAACACAGGCCTCAAACCCTGGACCACAATTTTATCAGGAGGTGAGTGCTGTTGACACCTTTCTGGGGCGGCATGACTAGCTAGGAAAAGAAAAATTAATGCAGGGCTGAGAATTCATCCACTCATTCATTCATTCTTTCATTCAACTAATATTTGTTAAACAACTGCCATGTGAAGATGCTGCTCTGGGTAGCTAAGGCAACTGATGTCTGTGGCCTCATGGAGCTTACATTCTAATGATGAAAACAGACAATGTCAAGTAAACCAATAAGTGCAAAATGAAATATAGTTTGTGCTAAATTCTGTGAAGTACTAAATTCTGTGAAATAAATCACTGTGATAGTAACTTTGAAGCCAGTTTAGACGGGGATGGTCAGGGAAGGTCTTTTAGAAAAGGTAACATTTTGAGCTAAGAACCGTATGGTGGAAAGGAGACAATTATAGTTGAATCCACATTAGAATGCGCTCAGCACCACGGACAGAGCACACCAGCGGCAAAGGCCCTGAGGCAGCGGCAAAGGCCGTGAGGAACCAACAAGGAGGTGGTGGCGGCCAGGGCGACCAGGAAAGCGAGAGTGTAATGGGATGTAAGATAAAGAGGCGCCCGGGCGCGGTGGCTCACGCCTATAATCCCAGCGCTTTGGGAGGCTGAGGCGGGCAGATCACGAGGTCGAGAGATGGAGACCATCCTGGCTAACATGGTGAAACCCCATCTCCACTAAAAATACAAAAATTAGCTGGGCGTGGTGGCGCGCGCCTGTAGTCTCAGCTACTCAGGAGCCTGAGGAAGGAGAATCGCTTGAACCCGGCAGGCAGAGGTTGCACTGAGCCGAGATCACGCCATTGTACTCCAGCCTGGGCGACAGAGTGCGACTCCGTCAAAAAAAAAAAAAAAAGATAGAGAGGCATCCAGAGTCGTGAAAGCCACAGGAAGAGCTTTGGATTTTATTGTAGGTGTATTGGAAAGTAGTGGAAAGTACTGAGGAATGGTGTGATAGACTGTGGTTTACATTTTCCAGGGGTCACCGAAACTGCTGTGTGGGGAATGCACTAGAAGGGGCAATAAAGTAGGATGATCAATTAGGAGGCTCTTGCAGTAAACCAGGTGAGAAGCAACGGTGGCCTGGAATAAGGCAGTGGCAGTGGGGATGGAGAGCAGTGGGTAGATTCAGGATTTGCTCTACAGGAGGAGCTGAGCGAACTCACTAATGGCTGGAGTGTGAGATATGAGAGAACAAGAGGAATCAAGGGAGACTTCCGGGCTTTGGGCCTGAGCAACTGAGTGCTCTGAAGTGCACTAATTGGGATCAAGTTTATTTCGTGGGGAAAATTCAGAGTTCCCTTTTGGGCATGTTAACTGTTGGATGCCTGCGTTTCTGAGGTCACCTCCAGAAGAGCCTGGATTACCCGAATAGCCCCATCAGAGCCTCCAGGGGTGAGGGTTGCAGTGTGGGCTCAGGAATCAACTCAGAAGAGCGCCTACATCTAGCACAGGTGGTGGTGAAATGACACTTGTTCCTATCCATGTTGCAGAACCAGTTCAGCAGGGCTCTCCCTGATGCTGGAATAGTCCAGGCACACGCTACCCTGTGAGGCTGGGAGGCACTGTCCTGCGAGGCTGGGAGGCTGCTCATGGTGCTGAACCATTCTGGCCTGAGCTGCCCGGGGCTCCGATGGATATTAGCAGGGCTGTCCGTGGTGCTGAACCATTTCCAGCAGGGCGTACCCTGCGAGGCTTGGGCTGTTTGCGGTGCTGATCCATTCACATCACGAGTTGCCCTGGGGGCTGTCCGTGGTGCTGAATTTGTCCGGTATGAGTTGTCCGCAGTTCTAAACCATTCAAGCATTAGCGTTTGGTGGTGCTGACGCTGTACACAGACTAGCAGAAGATTTTTTTCCTCTCCTTTAAAGAACCCATCCGCCTGGGGAAAGCCCTGCTGTTGCCTGGAAACAAAGATCTCTGGGCTGTGGAGAGCATGGGATGAAAGCAGATGAGGGCAAGAACTGCAAAGTCATTTTTAAGTGACAGCTTTGGTTCTCAGGACAGCAAGGCCTGGCTACAACCTGATTGAAATTATTAACATGAAGTTTCCCAAACAGCTCCGAAGAGGGGGGAAAGTACAGAAAGGAAATTCAAAGAAAGAGATGCCCAGGATTCAGGCTGTTGGTTATTCTGTGTTGGGAGAAGCAGTGGAGTGGGGGAGGAGAGGACTATATAAGTATACGTGAGTTATTGGCAAAGCCCTATTTTTTATGTTGCAAGCTGGGGTCACAAGAGGGATGTTATTGTAGATTTACAGAAATGCAGCATGGCTACAGTTTCTCATGCTTCCAAATACAACCCATCACATACGTTGTAAACTGTGACTGTTATTTTAGTGTCGCTTTAACTGGTGAATAGACACACCCATCATCTTTTTGTCAGGGTTAGTCTTGAATTATGTGGGTTTTGAATCGTACACCCTCTGCAAGAGTGAGTCCTTCACAAAATCAAACCTCTCTTGAATTGTTGAATGGATGAATAACTATTCTTCCCAATGATCTGGTCACTAGAAAAGGCACAGCTTCCACAGTCACTCAAGAGACAGACATTTAAAAAGCACTCACTATGTGCTGGACATTGCAGGTGACACCCCGTATGCCTGAAGCATATCCTCTATGCCTAATAGGATGATATTCACAACTCTTCAAGGGCCAGAGAACTTTGGGGCTCTGACTTTGAGCTCTTTGTTTACCTAGAACCACTGTGATATGGCTCTTCACTATCTTTCTATTGTATCCTCTAATGAAGTTGCTGCCCCGGTGAGTTTTGATATTTCAATTTCTCAAAATAAGCTGGAGTTCATTACGTCATGAATATTTCTTTTTGCTTACTATCTGCCTTGTTTCTAAAATGGTACAGACCCATGATGGTAGGGGCTGTGTGTTTCTAATTTACCTCTGAGCCTCCAGAACCTGGAACATGTCTTGGCACATACCAGATGGCCTATGAATGTTTTGAAACAGTCGAATGAATGAAAGACGGTGTTTGTAAACGTAAACTATCTCAATGTTTTAATGCTGGTAACTCATTACATTAAAAGGAAAATGAGTGATCCACACTGTGCTCATCAGTTGGCAGGATGCAGTCTATGATCTGCCTGGTTGAGACATTCAAGATCATAGACCCCTGCTGAGCAAGACTCTGCCATAAGACCACTTCATGGGCCGGTGACCTGTTGTTCTATCCTCTAGTACATCTGCTGTGGCCCATAAGGCAGGGTTCTGTGGCACCAAGCAGGGATTCCTATCAGTAGGGACCATCCCACAAGGAGAGGAATCTACTTCATGCTTTTTGACAACTGCAGGGAATTAATCACATTATGTGGATGTATCTCCTTTATGTGACTGTCTCCAAATGGTGATCATTGGGGAGCCTCGGATCCCCTCGAGCAGGTCAGCTTGGAAATGGCATATCCAGGATTAAACCCAGAGCAATATGTCCCCAAAGACATTCTTGTTTCACTACTACTAAAAAATTTTCCATTTATTTAAGATGGGGTTGCAGGGGGAAGAAGTATGATTGAAATGGGAAAACTCACCTTGTTATTTAGAACCTAGAAGGATACAAGTACTTGGGGGTGTATGGGGTAAATCATACAAGGGCAGTGAGCTGCCAAGTCTGCTTAGAGAAACAGGTTCTCCTAGCCATTTCCAGCCCACAGGGTTTTCCTGCAGTCTCGCTAGAAAAATGATTCCAAAGACAGAATCACTACACATCAAGTAACATTTATTGAGAGCTTAATGTGTCCTTACCAAGATCCTGTTGGTTGGGTGTTGTTATTATACTCATTTCACAGAACAAAATAGATTGTTGTGGATGGATATGAAAAGGTCTCCAAGACACATCATTTCATGGGAGGATGCGGGGAGCAAGTTGCAAAACTACAGATGTAGTCTGACGTGAATTACGTGAAAACCCATCAACACATAAAACAATGTCGATATTTTCTGTGGGCACACAGATATGTGTAAAAAGTCTTCACAAGTTAAAAACACAAAAAGTATTTAAAAGAAAAAATCACAAGATTACCAAGTTTACCAAAATTACATTTGTTCTTTCATGATAAAAAAGAAAGCGGTAATAATATTAAATGATTAAATGATTACCACATCCAGAAAGTTTGTGAAGTCTCTTCAAATCTCAGCATGGCAAAACTCAGAGATATTTATATATATATTGCTAAGGAGTCCAGCTTACAGGAAGTGCTCAATGTTTTATTATTTGGGGACCAGGACTAAACAGGGTGAATCAATCTGGTATGTTTGGTCAACCTCAGGATGCAACCTAATTTTTCTTCCTATCATATGTCATGAATGTGATGATTTTCTTTTCAAATGTTTTGCTCATAAAACAAAGAAGTTAAGAACTTTGTAAAGAAAGAAGAAGAAAAGCCAAAGATACCAACAATTGTAAGACACATTTCAATGTGAGAGATATTAAAATGTAAATAACTAACAACTCAGCATCAATAAAATATGATTTACTGGCCGGGCGTGGTGGCTCACGCCTGTAATCCCAACACTTTGGGAGGCCGAGGTGGGCGGATCAGCCAAGGTCAGAAGTTCGAGAGCAGCCTGGCCAACACGGCAAAACCCCGTCTCTACTAAAAATACAAAAAAAAAAAAAAAAAAAAAAAGCCGGCATGGTGGTGGGCGCCTGTAATCCCAGCTACTTGGGAGACTGAGGCAGGAGAATCGCTTGTACTTGGGAGACAGAGGTTGCAGTGAGCCAAGACTGCACCATTGCACTCCAGCCTGGGCATCAAGAGCAAAACTCCATCTCAAAAAAATAATAATAATTTACTTATCACAACTTATCCAATAACAACAGTGCATATCTCATAGTATGCAGATGGTAGGCATTTGGCATGGTTATTATGGAATGGGTAATAGTAACCAGGTTCATTCTATGTATAAGAAAAGTGAAGCTGAGGATCAATGCATACACACACACACCTCAAGAGAATTCTATGCTTTCTCTTCCTCTCAAATCCCTGCTCAGTCATGGGCACTGGCTTCAGCTGGCTTGCTGGAGGATGAGATGCCCAGGGAGGAGACGGGAGTCATCTTGGACAAAGTTATTCTGGACCAGGCAGCCCACAGCTGACCACATTTGAACACATGAGGCCCGCTGAGGCCAGAACTATCCAATTTAACTTAGCCCAAATGGCCACGTTCATGAGCTAATAATGCTTGTTATTTTAAGTCACTAAGTTTTGGAGCGGTTTGTTACACAGCAAAAGCTGACTGATACATTTTATATACACAACTGACAATCAGCAGAGAGCACTACTGCTGGTACACGTTATATACACAGCTGACAATCAGCAGAGAGCACTACTACTTCTATATAGGTTGTTAATTTATTGAAATGTTTCTGTGAAAGTCAGTAAATAGCTGCTCACTGAAAGCCCCTGAAGCCCCCTCACTTAAAGAAAACACAAATAAGACACATATTGTTCTTTGTTTTGATTTAATTCTGTAATTCAGAACTCCTACCATATTCAAATATTCAACTTATTTCTCACCCAGCTGAATCCTGATATATTTAGCCAGTCTTCTAAAGATGGACTCTTGGGTGTTGCCAATTCTTCTAAGCAAAGCATCAGTGAACACTTGGATGAAAGGAGAATGTCTTCCTTAGATACCTATGTAACTGTCTTCTCTTTGCCAAGTGGGTCTCTGCTCAAATGTCACCTTCCTAGAGTGGCCCCCTCTGACCACTGAAGTTGAGGTGGCCTCCGCCTTCACTCTCCATTTCATCTCATTCTCTGGTCATATCCAGAAATTAGGAGTGGTGGTTCCATATGGCAAAAGACTTTGGTTTGTTCATTGCTGGGTTCCCAGACCCTGGAACAGTGCCTGGCACAGAGTAGGTGCTCAGATGTTTGTTGAATGAATGACTCCCTGCTCACCCCCAAAGTTGATTTCTTGGGATTCCTACTTATCAGAGGGCACAGAAGTTCTGAGTATTTATATATTAGGTATTCACTCTCTTACTTCCTTTTTTCACTTTCTTTTTCCTTAAAACAGCTACTCACCCACCACTAAGGGGGAGAGAAAAAAATAGCTCAGGCTCCTTCCTGACCCAAATTTCTCCTCCTCCTTTCCACATGCATCTGCTCACACCAACCTCTCTGTGCTACATTGGATCAACAATGAAAAATGCCAACTTCACACCTACCTCTTCCTTCCCTCCATTTCTTTCCACCTCTCAATCTCTCTGTAAAACAGGTGATCAGCTATATATAAACATTTACATCCCTGTAGGCATCTCTTAAAAGAAACTTGCTCCCAAAAAGATCCCCTTATGAATTTTCATGCCTTGAAAAAGATTTACTGGGCAAATAAGTACATGTCACGAAGGAAATGGAAAATCTATTGAGCCTTATCGGGTGGCGCTGGGGAGGAGGGAGTAGATGGATGGATATAATTCCTAATATTTGTCCCTGGTCTTGGTAGACAAATAAGCACCAGGGAAACTTGTTCTGATAACAGACATGGAGCTTGGTCATACTTAAACCTTACATCAACCTTAGGAGATGATAATGAAAGTATTATTGGCTGGGTGTGGTGGCTAGCACCTGTTACCCCAATGCTTTGGGAGGCTGAGGTGGGATCATTGCTTGGGCCCAGCAGTTCGAGACCAGCCTGGGAAACACAGAGAGATCCCATCTCTACAAAAAAATTTTTTGAAAAACAGCCAAATGTGGTGGCATACATCTGTAGTCCCACCTACTGAGGAGGCTGAGATGGGAGGATCACTTGAGCCCAGGAGGTTGAGGTTGAGGCTGCAGCGAACCATGATTGTGCCATTGCACTCCAGCCTCAGGACAGAGCAGGATCCAGTCTCAAAAAATAAAATGAAAGTATTATTACACTGATAATGATAACAACACATAACAAAACTTCCCATGTGTAAGTACTGTTTTTTTTTTTTTTTTTTTTTTTTGAGACAGAGTCTCACTGTATTGCTCAGGCTGGAGTGCAGTGGCATGATCTCAGCTTACTGCAACCTTCATCTCCTGGGTTCAAGTGATTCTCACATCTCAGCCTCTCAAGTAGCTGGGACTACAGGTGTGCACCACCACACCCAGCTAATTCTTGTATTTTTAGTAGAGACGGGGTTTCACCATGTTGCCCAGGCTGGTCTCGAACTCCTGACGTCAAGTGATCTGCCCACCTTGGCTTCCCAAAGTGCTGGGATTGCAGGCGTTAGACACCACATCTGGCCGTTAGCCACCACATCCAGCTGTAAGCACTGTTCTAAATGCATCATTGTGTTACTTCACTCTGCCTTATAGTGTTGTCAAGAAGAAGTGAAGTAACATAAAGCAGATACTATCGCTATCCCCACTCTACAGATGAGGAAACTGATGCACCAGAGAAACTAAGTCACTTTTCCGAAGTTCCTCAACAGAGAAGCGGCAAAACCAGCATCTGAATGCAGTAGTCCGTCTCCTGGAAATGGCAACATGATGTTGCTACTTACACTTCATTGGTTAGAAGCGAGTCACATGGCCACACCTAGCTGCAAGGGAGACTGGGAAATGCAGCTAAAATGTAAGGGTTCTAGCACTATGGAAGAAGGAGGGACCAGATGTTGGGAAAAATGAACAGTCTCTACATACCCACCCTGGACCCTTGAAGATCTGAAAAATCAGAAGTTTGCAGTTATTCCTCAGGATGGGTCAGGGAGTAACTGAGATAAGTGTTCTTATACATTGGTGGTGGGAGTACCAATAAAGACATTGCTCTGGGAAGGTGCGTCAGTTAGCTATTGCTATACAACCAACCATGGCAACATTTAAAAGCTCAAAACAGAAACAACCATTATTTACTATAGTTCATGAAGTTATGAACCAGCTAGACAGTTCTGCTCATCTGTCTTTGGCTGATCTTGGCTGGACTTGCTCCCATATCTGTCCACAGCTTGGACTGTGAGTTGGGGGTTGTGCTGGCTGGCCTAGAATAACTTTGACCAGGATGACTTCCCCCATGGGCCTGTCATCCTCCAGCAAGCTAGCTCAAGCCAGTGCATATGGCTGAGCAGGGACCTGAGAGGAGGAGAGAGCATAGAGGCATCTTGGGGCTTAGCCTGTGAATGGACATGCCATCACTTTTTGGCAGGGTTGGTTTCCCGGAGGCCTCCCTCCTTGGCTTATAGATGATTGGCCCTTCGTGCATGTCTGAATCCTAATCTCCTTGTAATTACACCAGCAGATTGGATTAGGGCCGGCCCTAGTGACCTCATTTGACCTTGATCACCTGGGTAAAGGTCCCATCTCCCAATACAGTCACCGTATTGGGAAGTACTGGGGTTAGGACATCAGCCTATCAATTTGGTGGGGAGCACAGTTCAGCCTGCAACGCTCACCAGCCCAGACCCCTTCAGAGCTGTGCTCTCCTATTGGAGACCTAAGATTGATACAGTGGAGTTGGATGCTGTGTTGGATCATAAATCCCATTGGCTTTACTTTCTTTTTATTATTATTATTTTTCCATAAGTTATTGGGGTACAGGTTGTATTTGGTTACATGAGTAAGTTCTTTAGTGGTGATTTGTGAGATTCTGGTGCACCCATCACACTGCACCATATATGTTGTCTTTTATCCCTCGCCTCCCCCTCCCACGCTTCCCCCCCAAGTCCCCAAAGTTCATTGTATCACGGATTCACCTTCAAAACCTACCCACAATCCATTACCTTCTCACCACCCCTGCCTGGTCCCAGCCACACTCACCCCTCGCTGGGACAACTGCAGGGGTCTCCCCACTTCGCCCTTGCTCCATTCTCCCTGACCCCAGCCTGTTCTCCACACAGAAGCCCTTCATGTCCCTCCTCTACCCATAACCCTCCATGGCTCCCACCTCACCCAGTCAAGCTGCAGTCTTCACCCTGCCGGCCAGCGCCCCACCTGATCCGGCCCCTGTCTGCTCTCCGTCCTCTTGTCACTCTGCCTCAGCTGTGGGCAAAACCCCAGGCCTCTGCCCTGGCTCTTCCTTCTTCCTGAAACACTTTCCCCCATATCCCTACCCACCTTGTCCTGCCTCTGAGTTTCTGCTTTCCCGTCTCCTCCTCAGGGTGCCTTCCCCCTCCACCTTCTTAAATCTGGAACCTGCCCCGACCCTCCACATAGTACCCTCCTCTTTCTAAGATTTTTTCTCCATGGCTTTAAAAAAAAATGTCACTTCCCAGAAGAACATCAACCCCACAAGGCAGGGGTTTTGTAAGTCTTCTTCATAGCTGTTTCTCCAGTCCTTAGAACTTTACCTGCTTCAAACAGGCACAGTCTGTGTGTCTTCTAATATAATTTATTCCAACACAGTCTGTATGTCTTTGAATATAACTTAGCCATGGAGGGTTATGGTCAGAGGAGGGATGTGAAGCGCTTCTGCGTGGCGAACAGGCTCAGGGTACGGAGGATGGAGCAAGGGTGAGGCGGGGAGACCTCTGCAATTGTCCCAGCAAGGGGTGAGCATCGCCAGGACCAGGCAGGGGTGGCAATTTATTCTGTTACTGTCATGGCTCAGATTTGCCACCCCAAACAGCTGGGAATTTAACCTTTTAATCCTGTACCTGATGTCTATATATGCTGGTATCACCCTGGGCTTTGGGTAGCAGGGAGGGCCAGCCTCTCCTCAAATTCTATGTTTTCTTTTTGGGCTGCTGTAACAATATCACAGACTGGGTGGCTTATACACAACAGACATTCATCGCTCACAGTTCTGGAGCCTGGGAAGGCCGAGGTCAAGGTGCCAGCAGATTCAGTGTGTGGTGAAGGCCCATTCCCAGTTCATAGATGGAGCCCTCTTGCTGTGCCCACACATGGAGGAAGGAGTGAGGGAGCTCTCTGGGGTCCTTTTCATAAGGGCACCAATCCTATTCACGAGGCCCCACCCTCATGACCTCATCACCTCCCAAAGGCCCTATCTCCTAATACCATCACCTTGGGGGTTAGGGTTTCAACATGTAAATTTTGGAGAGACACACACATTCAGACCATTGCACCTTTCTTTCAGGGTGTGGAGCTGGTCCTGGGAATTGGCTGACCACCTACCAGAGACTGCACTTCCCATGACCCTTCACGTGCAGGAGAGTGCAAGGAACACTGCTCACCGGTGGAAGGAGAGGAGAGCTATGTGTCCAGAAATGGCTTGGCCCTCCCCGGTCTGCTGCCCAGATGTCTACTTGAGAAATTATGGGCTCAAGATGGTAGAGGGAGCTTGGATCCCTGAGTCACCCCGTGGAGTAGATCCTCCTGCTGAGGGACAGCAGCAGAATCAGACTGATGCATGAGGAATACTTTCCAGCATGGGATGTCTCCTGGTCTCTGGGGCTTGTTGATGCATCCAATCCATGCCAACCAGCACGAGGTCTGCGACCTCACCCAGAGCCTCACCCCTGTGCATAAGATGCTAGGACCATCCCCAGGTACCAAGCGAGCTCAGCGAGCACCAGCTCTTAAGTGGTGGAACTAGCAGCTGGGCCCAGGATTCCCTGACCTCAGACCCCACCTGATTACTTGGTGGCCCTACACAGGCTGCAAGCCAGGAGTCAAATCTCCTTCTTCCCCAGGGGTATTTTGTGAGGCCTGTCTAGTCCAGGCCCAAATCGCGTATCTTTTTTGTTTGTTTGTTTTGAGATAGCCTCTCACTCTCCTACCCCGACTGGAGTGCAGTGGTACAATCATGGCACACTGCAGCCTCCAACTTCTGGTCTCGAGTAATCCTCCCACCTTGGCCTCCAGAGTGGCTGGGAGGGCAGGCACACATCATCACACCTGACCCAAAACAGCGTTTCTTAATAAATATGTAAATTTGTTGCCATTTAGACATCAGAAATATTGCACATAGCCGGGCGCGGTGGCTCAAGCCTGTAATCCCAGCACTTTGGGAGGCTGAGATGGGCGGATCACGAGGTCAGGAGATCGAGACCATCCTGGCTAACACGGTGAAACCCCGTCTCTACTAAAAAATACAAAAACTAGCTGGGCGAGGTGGTGGGCGCCTGTGGTCCCAGCTACTCGGGAGGCTGAGGCAGGAGAATGGCGTAAAACCCAGGAGGCGGAGCTTGGAGTGAGCTGAGATCTGGCCACTGCACTCCAGCCTGGGCGACAGAGCGAGACTCCGTCTCAAAAAAAAAAAAAAAAAAAAAAAAAGAAATATTGCACATAAAAGTCTGGCTTTTCAGCTCCATGATCTCAAATAAATTATTAGTGTTGTGAGCCTGTTTCTTCAATCGAAAGAGAGAATAGTATTACCCTATATTAATAATGTATGTAGCTCTTATATGTATGTAGCTCTTATATATAAATATTTAAGACTCTATACAATATAAACTTTCTATTAATAAACAATAGTATTTATAATAAAATATTATTAGGGCGATAAGGTGTGTGCTGGATAGTGCACCTGCTTGACTCAAGTAACTCATGTTCATGGCCCTACACCTGGCCTGTCAGGGGTCATAGAAAAGTCTGTGATCTCGGAGAGGATCCCTAGCTCACCTCATGTAATTTGGAAACTGCCACCACACTAGGATTCTGAAGGAAGAGCTTCCTTCTCTCCCCCCTATCTGAGGCTGTGAGCTGAGGCCCAGCCTCTCAGTTGGACCATTCTCAGGCCAGGAATCCGCAGCTGCCAGGGGTGTCCACCAGGAGGCCCCTTCGTCACGCTCTGGGGCAGGCGCACCGGGTTCCCGGGTTCTGATTGGGATTCTAGGCGGGGAGGAGCAGAAGGGCCTTCCCTCTGCAGCCTGGGTCTTCTGAGGCTGCCCCTCAGTCAAGGCCTGGGTCAGGAGACTTCTCCAGCTGCCCACGCTAAGGCCGAATGCAGGGGATTATCTCTGGCTGGGACAAAGGTGTATGAACCATGCCTTTTATTTTCAGATGCTTTGATATCTTGGAGGTTTGCCGACCTTGGAGGGACTGTCCCTCCCAGATCTGGGTGATTCCTAGAGACGGCAAACAACCCCGCTGACAGCGTACCTTTCACAAGCAAATCACCCAATCCAGAGCCCACACCTAGCAACTCCCCCACTGGGCTCCCACACTCAGGGGCTCTGTGCACCTGTCCTCATCACCCAGGGCTGAGAACTGGACAGCCAGGGCAGCCCCTGTGCCCCAGAACCGCTAAATTACTCAGAAAAGCCAATCCCGCTCCTTGCTATGGAAGCCACAGAGAAGCTCCTGCCCCTGTCTTCCCCCAGCCCCTCTGCCTCCTGATCTGCCCTGGGCTTCCCTGTGTGGCCTGGCACCGCCCTCTCCTCCCAGGAACTGTAGCAACTCTCTTTTCACTCCCTGGCATCTCCTGACCTATGGGCCTCACCTCCATGGAATAAGAATAAAACCCACATTTAAAATCAGACAGGGGCTGTGGACAAAAGGCTGAGGAATCCAAGTCAGATCCAGGTCTCTAGGGACTACATTAGGCCCAGAGAGGAATGGGCTGCTGCCTCAGAAAACTCACTTGCTTATTCATGATTCAGCCAGGAAGCATTTATTGAGCACCTGCCATTAACTCTTTCATTCGACACACATTTACTGAGAACTCACTATGTGCCTGTGCCGTGCCAAGTGCAGGGGAAACAACAGTGGGCAGAACCAGTAACATCCAGATCTCTACCTGAATGCCCTGTGGAGACGGATGGCTAAGAAAGAAAACAGGGGCTGGGCGCGGTGGCTCAAGCCTGTAATCCCAGCACTTTGGGAGGCCGAGACGGGTGGATCACGAGGTCAGGAGATCGAGACTATCCTGGCTAACACGGTGAAACCCCGTCTCTACTAAAAAATGCAAAAAACTAGTCGGGCGAGGTGGCGGCGCCTGTAGTCCCAGCTACTCGGGAGGCTGAGGCAGGAGAATGGCGTGAACCCGGGAGGCGGAGCTTGCAGTGAGCTGAGATCCGGCCACTGCACTCCAGCCCGGGCGACAGAGCGAGACTCCGTCTCAAAAAAAAAAAAAAGAAAAGAAAGAAAGAAAACAGGTATCGATACAGACTGCAGTGCGTGCGACGGGGAATACGAAGCAGGGGAAGAAGGGTCATCAGGGAGGGCCTCCTATCAGTTAGGGTTCTGCAGAGAGGCATTAGTGATACAACTTAATATATTTACATATGTCCTATCATATAGATGGCCTTTAGATCATATATATCCCATATAGATATATCATATATATGCTATTATATATATTATGTATTTATTATATATACATTATGTATCCTATATATATATTTTTTTAGACAGAGTCTCACTCTGTCGGCTAGGCTGGAGTGCAGTGGCACGATCTTGGTTCACCTCCGTCTCCCGGGTTCAAGTGATTCTCCTGCCTCAGTTTCCCAAGTAGCTGAGATTACAGACACATGCTACCACGCCCAGCTAATTTTGTATTTTTAGTAGAGACGGGGTTTCACCATGTTGGCCAGGCTGGTCTCAAACTCCTGACCTGAGGCCTGTCTCGGCCTCCCAAAGTGCTGAGATTACAGGCGTGAGCCACTTTGCTTGCCCTTTTTTTTTTTTTTTTTTTTTTTTTGAGAGAGAGAGTCTTCCCTTGTCACCCATGCTGGAGTCCAATGGCATGATCACACCTCATTGCAACCTCTAATTCCTGGACTCAGGCAATCCTCCAACCTCCGTCTCCTGAGTAGCTGGGACTGTAGGCACACGCCACCACACCTGGTTAATTTTTCTAATGTTTTTGTAGAGATGAGGTCTTGCTATGTTGCCCAGGCTGGTCTCAAACTCCTGGTCTCAAATAATCGTCCCACCTTGGCCTCCCAAAGTGCTGGGATTACAGGTGTGGGCCACCATGCCCTACCCTATATATATCTTCTACATATCCTTTTATATACCTCATATTTCTTGTTATACATATGGCATATGTATACTTTTATATATAAATAGATTTAATTTAAATAAATGGCTCATGCTACTGTGGGAACTGGCAAGTCCCAAATCCATAAGGCAGGCTGGTAGGCTAGAAACTCAGGCCAGAGTTGGTACTGTAATCCTGAGGCAGAGTTTCATCCTCTCCAAGAAACTGGTTTTGCTCTTAAGTCCTTCAACTGATTAGATGAGGCCCACCCACATTACAGATAATAATCATTTACTTAAAGTCAGCTGACGTGGGCGGCATCCACGTCTATAAAGTGTCTTCTCAGCACCACCAGGACTCACTGTGTGATGGGACTGCTGGGCACTGGAGCCCAGCCAGGCCAACACGTGAAACTGAGCATCACGGACCTGAGGAAGCTCAGTGTGGGTGCCGGGCCAGGATGGGAGAGTCCCCTTCGGTGGGAGTGGGCTGGGTCAGCGCTGGGACTGGACGAAAGCACAGGGTGGCTGCAGCAGAGTCAGGAGGGGAGCAGGACGGGAGGTGGGAGAGGCTGCGTCACACAGGGGTTTGTGAGGAGTCTGGCATTTACTCTGAGTGAGTAAAGGGGTCATTCAGACCCCACCCAGCACCCACAACCTCTACCTCAAGGCCAGGCTTGGGTCAGGCCTGGGGACGCAGGGACACCGGGCCCCGCGAGGGTGAACCCAAAGGCCAGCACATAACCCCAAATAGTGCCTTGGACAGATGTATGGGATAGGAGACTTGTTAAAAAGTAGGTTCCTGACCTGCTTGATTCCTGCCAAATCCACATTTTCAGGAGGGTAAATATAATTTGGCTTCAGTAAGTATCCAACTGAGGAACTGGGGGGTTGAATGGTGCCGTGGACTGCAGTCCAGCTTCTGGAGTCAGACTGGGTTTTAATCCAGGAGCTGTGTGACCTTGGGCAGCTGGCTGAACCTCTGTAAGCCTGTTTCCTCATCTGTAGAGTGGGGGTGATGAGAGTACCCCCTCAGAGGTGGACAAGGTGACTCCATCAATGTGGCCGCTATTCTAGCCCCCTTGGGGTTCCTCTTGGGGAAACGTGGAGCCCCGAGTGGGGAACTTGCCCGGGAGGCAGGAGACCAAGGATGTGAAACCCACCTGGTACCACAACATCCCCCCGAGAGGAGTCTCAATGCCCTCCACATCAGCTTGGGTTGCAGGGAAAAGAAATAGGAGGGACCTCTGAGGTGGCCCGGTTGGTTCTCTGGATGGGAGAGGGGGGCTGGTGGTGGTGCGGCCTCGGTCCCATCTCTGCTTCACACACTGGGAAGTAAGGAAACCAAGGCCAGGAGTCAAGTCCTGGGAAATTCAGTATGTCCATCTCTAGAAGTAGTCCAGTGTAGGCAAGGAGCACGGACCTCAGAGTCCAGGTGGACCCCAGCTCACACCCTGGCCCCTCCACTTCCATGCTGTGTGCCCTCAGGAAGTTCACCTTGCCTCACTGAACCTCAGATTCCTTATCTGTACGATACACACATGAATCCCTATCTCAAGGATCTTGTGAGGGTTAAATGAGCCATTTTATCTCTCCAAAGGGCCTTAGAAGATCTTCTCCTTCCATTTTGTCACTAAACGGTAGTGAGATCTTGTGTACATATTAGCTAATAATTGTTGACCAATGTAACACCCCATTCTCTGCAGTGCATACATATTCTCATTTATTCCCACAACAGATGCAACTAAAACAATGTCTGATCAAGACTTGCTGCTGGAAACCACCACAATCCCACGCGGGAAGCCAGCCTGAGGATGATGCTAACTCATGAAGGGAGAGCCAGAGAATCACAGAGAACCAGAACTATGGCTCCAATGAGGAGAGCCTGGATCAAACCCACCCTGAGGCCTACTTGACTGCCAGAATTTGAAACACGGTCCACCTTGGCCGGGCGCAGTGGTTCACACCTGTAATCCCAGCACTTTGGGAGGCCGAGCAGGTGGATCACGAGGTCAGGAGATCAAGACCATCCTGGCTAACTCGGTGAAACCCCATCTCTACTAAAAACACACAAAATTAGCCGGATGTGGTGGTGGGCGCCTGTAGTCCCAGATACTCGGGAGGCTGAGGCAGGAGAATGGCATGAACCCAGGAGGCGGAGCTTGCAGGGAGCTGTGATCACACCACTGCACTCCAGCCTGGGCAACAGAGCGAGACTCCATCTCAAAAAAAAAAGAAAGAAAAATGATCCACCTTGTTTATACATGCCAGAGTGGCTGTTTTTCTTACTTGCAGAATGTGCTTGCTGATATAATTTTTTTCTGTATTATTTCTTCGTGTACACCAGTGTCAAGGAGTGTGGAACAACTGGAAATGCCAGGACATTAGCAACCAGTAGTATCAAATTGTAAAAGAAAAAGGATGGTCTAAAAGGCCCCAGAGAAAGTACACTTTGGGGAACACTCATGTGTAAACAGAGCTTCAATCGGCCTTAGGAAACTCACTTGAAGTTACTGATATGGTCTGTTGGTGCCTCCCCATATTCACATGTCGGAAACATGATCCCCAGTGTAACAGTATGAAGAGGGAGGACCTTTGGGAGGTCATGAGGTCAGGGCCCTTGTGACTGGGATTTGCACCCTTATAAGGGGCCTGAGGAAGTGTGCTGTTTTCAACCACGTGAAGACACACATCAAAGCACTACCTATGAAGAACATGGCCCATCAGACACCAAATCTGCCAGAGCCTTGATCTTGGACTTCCCAGCATCCAGAACCATGAGTGACAAATTTCTATTGTTTATAAAAATTACCCAGTCTAAGGTCTTTTGTTACAGTAGCAGGAAGGGACTTAAGACAGTTGCCTTCACATTTAGCTGCAAAAATCACTATAAAAATAGTCTGTGCTTAGATATATATACTTATTGAATCCATGCATATTTAATCCTGAATATCAAACCTGCTGTTGTTTCTTTTCCCTCTTGCCCCTCCCACAATCACTGAAGGCGATTTTGACCAGACAACTGGCCAAAACAGAAGACTGTTTAAAACGACATAGTCTCCCTTAATTAGAAGTTTTATTTTTAAAAAATGTAACAGAACACTCTAAGAAACTTTGGCATTCAAAGCAGTAGTTACTGTTATTTGCTAACGTTGAAAAAAAAAAAATTTTTTTTCCCCCTCACAAACAACCGGCAAACTCCTGCCTACTTCCTAGCTTGGTGGCTTCCGGCGCGCACTGCAGGGAAATGGTGGGTAGAGGGATAGGAAAGCCCTCACGCTCCTAACCCACTGAGACAATGCAGATGGTGACAAGCTGCATCTGGACTCCAGGGTGTATCTGACAAAGGGGGAGATGCCTCCTCCCTCCCCTCCACCAGCTCCACTTTCCCATGGAAGAAACAGAGATGTGGAGGCAGGCATGACCTGTCCAAGCTCGTAGGACAGTTACTCAGAGAGCTCGTCTGGAACCCTGATGTCTGTTACCAGCGGCCATGGCTCAGCTACAGTGAACCCTGAAATGTCCCCAGATACGTCCGACACCAAGGGGCTTGCTTTCTGAGGCTCAGTAAGGAGGGGGCATGTGTGATCAGCCCCTCCACAACCCCACATTCCTGAGGTCCCCTGACCCCGGGTCCCCACCCCAGGGGAGAACTTCTCACAGCACTGCTGACAAAGCACGCATCCCTCTGACATCCGTCCTCAGCACCGCCAGGGAGAGCCCCGCACCGCGGCGGGCGCTCAGATGTGAATCCGCAGGTGGCGCGTCAGGTTCGTGTTCCGGCTGAAGGTTTTCCCGCACTCGCCGCATCGGTAGGGCTTCTCGCCCGTGTGGATCCGCTGGTGCACAGTGAGGGAAGAGTTCTTGATGAAGGACTTCCCGCACTGGCCGCACCTGTACGGCTTCTCGCCGGTGTGGATCCGCTGGTGCTCGATGAGGTAGGCGCTCTGGCTGAAGGCCTTGCCGCACTCGCCGCACACGTACGGCTTCTCCCCGGTGTGCCCGATCTGGTGCACGATGAGGGACGAGCGCCCCGTGAAGTGCTTCTTGCAGATGTAGCACTCGTAGGGCTTCTCCCCGGTGTGGATGCGCTGGTGCTGCGTGAGCGAGGAGTTCTTGCTGAAGGCCTTGCCGCACTCGCTGCACTCGAACGGCTTCACCCCGATGTGGAAGCGCTGGTGCTGGATGAGGTAGGAGCTCTGGCTGAAGGCCTTGCCGCACTCGCCGCACACGTAGGGCTTCTCGCCGGTGTGGTTCCTCTGGTGCAGGGTGAGCGAGGAGCTCTTGTTGAAGGCCTTGCCGCACTCCTTGCAGGTGTACGGCTTCTCCCCGGTGTGCGTGCGCTGGTGCTCGGTCAGGTGCATGTTCTGGCTGAAGGCTCGCCCGCACTCGGGGCACACGTACGGCTTCTCCCCGGTGTGCGTGCGCTGGTGCACGATGAGGTGCATGTTCTGGCTGAAGGCCTTGCCGCAGTCCCCGCACGCGTAGGGCTTCTCCCCCGTGTGGATCCGCTCGTGCTGGGTGAGAGAGGAGGTCTTCCGGAAGGCCTTCCCACACACGTCGCACACATACGGCTTCTCGCCCGTGTGCGTGCGCTGGTGCACAGTGAGGTTCATGCGCTGGCTGAAGGCCTTGCCGCAGTCCCCGCAGGCATAGGGCTTCTCGCCCGTGTGCACCCGCTGGTGGATGGTGAGGGACGAGCGCTCGATGAAGTGCTTCCCACAGGTGTCGCACTCAAATGGCTTTTCTCCCGTGTGGATCCTTTGGTGCTTTATCAGGGACGAGCTTCGGCTAAAGGCCTTGCCACACTCGCTGCAGTCATAGGTTTTCTTCTCCACGCAGGGCGTGGGGGGCTTGCTGAGGTCCGAAATACTGGAGAAGTTCTTGTCACGCCTTAGGGGTGGACAGGCCCCCTTTTCTGTGGGGTCGTCCAGCCGTGGTGGAACCAGGACACAGCTTTGGTTGGCAAACGCCTTCACTTCATGACATCCGGGTACTGAGCCCCCCAAGAGTTTGTTCACCTGGGGAATTCCTAGTGGCTCGCACTGGGCACCCGCATCTCCCCGCGGCCTCTCTGGCCAGCTGTCTGGTTCCCACACTCCTTCTGAGCCAGGACCCCTGGCACCGTTCCTCGTCGGTCCCCCTGTGGCCACCCCAATAACAGAGGGTTTGTCTTCCGAAATGTCATTCTTTGGATCCAACTCTTTCATTTCAGGTCTAGTCTCCCAGTCTGAAAACAAAACAAAACAAAAACAGAAGATGCAAATATATGTAGTTAAAGATGCTGGGAGTGAGGAATCTCCACAGCCGGAAGAAGCAAATGAAACCGACCCCAGTGAGGCCCAAGGCACAGAGCGAGTTAGCTAAGAAGAACGTTGGATCAGAGAGGGAGGGAAGTGGGAGGCATGGACCTGAGGCCAATGTGGTTTATGAGGCAGAGTCAACACAGGAGGTGAGCAGGGAGAGCAAATGTCCCTTCAGAAGAGGGAGGACAGGGGCACCAGGAGCTCGGAAAGGGCACGCCTGGAGAGAAACTGCAGCAGTGAGCTGGGCTTGCAGAGAGCCAAGGGCGGGCTCTGCAAACCTGAGTAGGAATTATTGCAGCCGGCTACTGACTTGCAGGGCCTCCTCACCTCATCCCACAGACCCACAACCAGTCATGCTCCTCAAGCAACAGTTTTTATCAGAAATAGTAAGATGGCCAGGTACAGTGGCTCATGCCTGCAATCCCAACACTTTGGGAGGCCGAGGCAAGGATTGCTTGAGACCAGCCTGGACAACAAAGTGAGACTCCCTCACGCGCCCCCACCGCCGCCTCTACTAAATTTTTTTTTTTTTAATTAGCCAGGCATGGCTGTTGTCCCAGCTACTTGTGAGGCTCAGGTGGGAGGATCACTTGAGCCCAGGAATTCGAGGTTGCAGTGAGCTATGATCACGTCACTGCACTCTAGCATGGGTGACAGGGTGAGACCCTCTTAAAAAATAAATTAATTTTGAAAAGAAAAAGAATAAAGAAATAATAAATAGCTAGCATTTACATGGCACGTGTTGGTTATTCTCTACTCCTTCGACCCACTTTCTATTCTCCACCCTTCTCTGACCTGCCCTGTACTCAGGATGCTGACTTTAACCACTGGCTTCCTGTGTGTTTGGCCGAAGGCAGGAAACTGGAAGTGAAATGAGAGAAAAATCGGGCATTTCTCCTGCCCCTTGGCCACTTCCCTGGTGTAACTGCCCTGGGGTTGCTGGCTGCGAGATCCCCTCCCCTGGCTGGGGCTCTGGCTCCTGCTAGCTCATCATGTACCTGCCCTGGCTGGCCCCAGACCTCCCGCACCCCGGCCCTCTTGTCAGCCTTAGCACTAAGAGTGTTCGTACACACAGGACTGCTCACTTGAGCCCATAATAAACACATGACCTGAGGTCTCACAATTGCTTCTGTTGCTCCGTCACACCCCTCTCTGCTGCCTGGTTCTTGGGTGGCAGGCATTCCGTGGAGCTTGGGTTCAGACCCTCTTCTCTGCTCATCCACCCTGCCTGGCTAACTACCTCCGTACCCACAGCTTCAATCACCTTCCATGTGTATCCTGTTCATTTCTAAACCTCGATTTCTAGCCTAGGTGGCTCTCGGGAGTCTAGACTCTAAATCAGGGGACTCATTCCCAACATTTAAAAGTTGCTGTCCATGTGGCTGCCAGCTCATAAAAAACATGAACACACAGCCACATGGAGCCTCATTCTTATGGGCGACAAGACGCTGCATGGGGCAGCAGCTGTCCCCCTACCCTATATAAATGATCCACCTGGTAGTTCCTGAGGCCACCTGAGTTTGAGACCCCTCTTCTGAATCACACCAGACCTGCAAAGCCACACGAAGTGAGTCTGGATCTAAATGTTATCCACAGGCTGATGCTGCTCAAACATGCACCTGCAGCCCAGACCTGCTTTCTTGGCTATATCCAAACTGTTCAAAAAAGCCCAGCATCTCAACTGGATAGCCCAAGCCTAATACATCCGATACGAAACTTGGGATTTCAGACTTTCCCCACGAAAACCATTTTTTAAAAAAGCAAAGCCCATCAAAGAGACTTAGTAAAATAAATGAGACACGGAAGGATGAATGCTATGTGATTCCACTCATCTGAGGTACCTGGAGGTCGCAGTCCCAGAGACAGACGGCAGAACAGAGGATGCCGGGGGCTGAGGAGCGGGTGGGAGTTGGTGTTTAGGGGATAGGGTTTCACTGGCGAGAGATGAAAAGAGTTGTGGGGATGGATGGCGGTGATGGCTGCACAACAACGTCAATGTCCTTAAGGCCACTGAACTGTACTCTTAAAAGTGGTTAAAATGGTACATTTTATGTTCTATATATATTTTTCACAGTTTTAAATATAAAATTTAAAAAATTGTTTTAGAGAGACTTAGCAGACACCCTGACTTGCCCTTTCCCTCCCACCGTCCTGACCGTTGGCAAGCGTCGCTGTGCGCAAACAGCCTGGATCAGACCAAATCCCCCGGTCCCCACTGACAAAAGAGCTGGCTGGCCACCACGGGTCCTTGCCAGAAATGCAACAGCAGCTCCTCTCTCTCCTCCCCACCCCATTCTCACCCCTGCGATGCGTCCTCCACTCCTCCAGGAGTGTGGTCTTCTGAGGAGTCAGATCAAGCCCTCCCGTGGCCTTCCTACTGTACTGAGAATGATGCCAGCACCTTCAGCAGCCTCAGGGCTCTCAGCACCCAGCTGGCCTTCTTAAGTCGTCCCCTGCCCACCCTCCCTCCCAACTTCTCATCACCATTCTCTCCCTCTTGTCCGTGTGTTCTTCCTGCCTCAGGGCCTCTGCACCCACTGTCCTGTGGACCTGCCATGGACGTCCTTATCCTTCAAGCCTGTTTCCCCACAATCCCGCGGGAGCCTTCCCAATCCACCCTACATAAGGAAGGAAGGTCCTCCTGCCCACTTCTTTATGAACACTCAGTGACCTGTGGCAATTTTTCTCTGCCTGTCCCTTGATCTGCTTATTATCGGCCCCCAGCAGGAGTCAGCTCCACTAGAGGCAAGGGCCTTGCTCACCCCCCAGCTCCTCACACAGCCTGCACACGGAAGGCACCAGATAAGCGAGTATGGAGCGCTGGCAACACGCCTGGCACAGTGCTAAGCAATTTGCATGGATCTCTGGAGACCCTCACAATCATACTTGAGTTACGTACCGTAGTAGACAGTTATGACCATCCCCATTGTGCTGACGAGGAAACGGAGATTCCAAGAATGGAGTCAGAGATGTACTCAAGGGCACAGCAGGATTCAAGCCCTAGCAGTGTGGCCCCTGAGCTGTGGCTCCTGAGGAGTGGCTATATTACCATGCATCACTTTTCCCATCTCAGACGAAAAGAGCTGAGAAATACTTAATGCAGGTGAACGATAGTGGTTTAGAGACCCTAGTCAGGGTGTGGCACAATGCCCAGATGTTGGCACAGATGGTAGTGTGGGATGTAGACTCGGTGGAAAGAAGACTGTCTCCAGGGGTGATGGTGAATTTGGTTTGGGGCCCAGGGAGTCTGAGACGCTCTGGAATATGAGCTGGCAGCGATTGGAGAGGACCAGGAGTCTTGGTTGTGAATACAGCTGGAAGTCTCCTGGAGTGAACATGACCTCGGGAAATCAGGAGAGTTGGGGGAAGAATACCAGCAGAGGGACGGGGAGAAGGAAGCCACTTCCCTTTCACAGGTTAAAACCCTGCAGTAGAGATCATCTGCAAACAGCAAACACTCAGCGCTGAACCATGACAGTTGTGAAAACACAAGTCCACCCCACCCAGATTAAAACTACCTGATCACACCTTTTCTCTAATCAGGTCAGCAAAAGAACAGAAAGTCTGATGGCAAGGCCACTGTCATGGGAGACATCCCAAGCTTCTGCACAGGGCAATGTCGCCAAAAGCCGTTAATGTGCAAAATGCCATTCATTCCTTTTGATACAAGTGTAGGTGCACTGTTTTTTCACATTGCTAAATCTCTTGTCCTTCATGGTTTTTCAGTTTTCTGTCTTTCTATGCTTGTTTCTGATTACAAAGTAATTTACACTTGTTTTTAAAACATCAAACGCCAAAATGGAACGGAGAAAATGGAAGTCTCTGTAATCTCAGCACACTGGGGGGCTGAATCAGGCAGATCACTTGGTCAGGAGTTCGAGACCAGCCTGGCCAACGTGGTGAAACCCTATCTCTACTAAAAATACAAGAATTAGCTGGGTGTGGTGGCGGGCACCTGTAATCCCAGCTACTTGAGAGGCTGAGGCGCCTGTAATCCCAGCTACTTAGGAGGCTGAGGCAGGAGAATTGCTTGAACCTGGGAGGCAGAGGTTGCAGTGAGCTCTGATCATGCCACTGCACTCCAGCTTGGGGGACACAGCAAGACTCTGTCTCAAAAAAAAAAAAAGAAAAGAAAAGAAAATGGAAGTCTCCTGTAATCTTACTCACCAGAGTTAACAGTTTGGTTTATATTTTAGACTCCCCTCCAACACATACCTTTAAAAAAATACACACGACACACCTGTACATGCACACACACATTTTTCCAAATGGGGTTTTCATCCAAGATGGAGTATAAAGGATGAGATTCCCTTGAGCCTAAAACAAAATATATAAAACAATGGATGTGAAGACACTGAATATCAGGCAATGAAGTGCAACAATCCCTGAGACAAGAAAATCAAACAAGGTGGGTCCTACGAGTGCCCCAGCTTACTGCCTGGGAAGTTTCCAGGCTCTGACAAAGGAAAGGTAAATTGAGGTACAGTCTGGCCAACTCCCCAAGTTGAGGAGATGGAGCTGAGAGACCAAGGCAGATAGAGTTCCCAGACAGACTAGAGAGGAATGAGCTGCACAGAGAGTGTTCCGAAGACCTGCAAGGAACTCCCTCCAGTATTCAGCAGAGTATTGGTCAAAACATGCAAGTCAGGAAACTACCCAACACAGGAAAAAAACCATCTGAAAGGATTTGAAAACAGTGCCCAGAGCTGACACAAGGCTGAGAAGAGTGCCTTTTCCTACCAGACTGTAAAACTTTGTCATTCATGGGGTTTTGGGCAGAACACCCAGAATGGTCTTTAGGAGAATGTCATTCTAGACTGGGCACGATTCATAAAAGCAAGATCTGAAAGGATGACATTGCTTGGTATTGATGTAAAGGCAGACAAACAGATGGACAGAACAGGATTCAGAATTGGACCCACACTTGTATGGACAAGTGATTTTTGACAAAAGTGCAAAGGCAATTCATTGGAGAAAGTGGTCTTTTTAACAAATGGTGTTGGACAACTGGACATACATTTGTTCCCCCTCCCCACATACCCCAATAAACTTGGATTAATACTTTATATCATATTAAGAAATTTAAATAGATCAAAGAACAAAATGTAAAACCTAAAACTATATAACTTACAGAAGAAAACCTCTGAGGCCTTGGGATAGGCCAAGATTTCTTACAAATGACACCAAAACCAAAAAATTGATAAACTGGACTTCATTGTATTAAAAACTTCTGCTCTTCAACAAATAGCGCTGGGGCACCTGGATGTTCACATGCAAAGGAATGATGCTGAGCCCCTTTCTTACATCATTCACAAAAATTAATTCAAAATGGATCAAAGACCTCAGTGAAGAGCTAAACCACTAAAACCTTAGAATAAAACACAGGAATAAATCTTCATGACTTTGGGTTAGACTGTTTAGATATAATGCCAAAAATACAGGCAACAAGAACAACAAAAAATAGATACATCGGACTACATCAAAATTTAAAACTTTAGAGTCAGAAATAATGCCATCAAGAAAGTGAAAACACAATCCACAGAATGGGAGTAAATATTTGCACAGCATATATCTGATAAAACTTGTATCAAGAATACATAATGAACTTTCAAAATTCAATAATAAAGAACCCAACGGGGGGAAAAAAAAAACAGGCAAAAGACTTGAATGGATACTTTACCAAAGAGAATATACAAATATCAAATAAGCTCATGAAAAGATTATCCGTATCAAATGAAAAGCACAGTGATGAGACCACACACCTACAAGTGTCAGTATCAAATAAAAGTGCAGTGATGAGACCACACACCTACAAGTATCAGTATCAGATGAAAAGCGCAGTGATGAGACCACATACCTACAAGGGAGGCTAAATTTAAAATATAAAGCAATTGGAATGAAGCTTGTGCACTGCTGGTGGAAACAGTCACTTTGGAAAACAGGTTGGCAGTTTCTTAAACAAGTTAAATATACATGTAGCACATGATCCAGACTTTCCACTCGACAGAAGGAAAAGCAAATGTCTACACAAAGAACTGTTCACAAATGTTCACAGCAGCTTTATTTCTAATAGCCCAGAACTGGGCTGGAAATGACCCAAATGGTGATAACCAGGCGAATGGCTAAGCAAATTGTGGCATACCCATACAGTGAAATAATACACAGAGATAAAAATAAATGAAATATGAAACATGCAATGACATGGGTGAATCCCAAAATAATGCCAAGTCAAATAAAAAAAAAAGCCAGACCAAAAAAAAAAAAGGGTACATACTGTATGATTCTATGCATATAAAACTGGAGAGCATGCAAACTCAACCACAGCGACATAAAGCAGACCAGCGGATTCCTGAGATGGGGGTTGAGGAGGGGGAGAGAGGGGTAATAAAGGAGGATGAGGAAACTCTTGGGGATGATGGATATGTGTCCTTTATCTTGATCACGGTGATGGTTTCCTGGATATGCGCTACATCAAAATGCATCAAACTCTTCACTTTATATATGTGCGGTTAATTACAGGTCAATAATACCTCCAGAAAAGCTGTTAAAGAAATAGGACCACACTCTGATTCCAAAAGCGAGTGTTTTCACCTCACAGTATGTTGTGGGACATCTTTTCATGGCAGTGCCTACAAACAGTCCTCAGCTTTGAAGAGAGGCCTGGTTTCCATCATATTCATAGGCCTTGATACGTTCAGTCAGTCTTAGGCAGCTGGGCATTTAGGTCGTTTTCCTTGATTTTTCTTCCCATGGAAAACTTTGCATACTTACGTGAGAATTTCTAAAGGACAGATCTCTAAAAACGGAATCCTTCAATATTTGATTGATAAGGCCAAGCTATCCTCCAAAAGAGCTGTTGCAACTTTATACCCCTACAATGAGAGTCCTTTTCTCTATAGCCTCATAATATAGGCTATTATTCTTTTTTGATCTTTGTGTACCTCATGGGCAAACACTGCTGGTATCTCAATTTCTGTGTCTCCAGTAGTAAGGTTTAAAAAACTTTTATAAAGTGTAACTTTGTGTATTTCTGTATCTATGAATCACCAACTCATAAGTTTGGTCCATTCTATCATTCGCTTAGTCTTTTTCTTATTCCCAGGAGCTGCTAACATAATTATGACCCTTTGAATGTAAAACACTTGAGAAATATTATTTCCCATACCATCATCTATCAACTTTATTTTTAGCTTCAAGTAGAGCAAATTTTAAAACTTTCCATGTAGTCAGATCTGTTGATCTTTTTTTTTTTAATTTATTTGTGGTCCTGAAGTTATGGGCCAATGATGAGTAACTCAACGAAGCTGCCCCTTACCCAGTGAGACCAGGTTCCTGTAGTTCTCCAGCATGACATCCCTGTACAGGTCCTTCTGGGCAGGCTCCAGCTGCTGCCACTCCTCCTGGGTGAAGTCCACAGTCACATCCCTGAACGTCACTGACTCCTGTAAGAGGAAACCCACATCCGCTCATCGCAGGGCCCTCCTTACAGAGGCCTAGTGGAATGGCCAGAAAAGCCAAGAGGATTTAGGGGAGGCAGATGGGATGTAGCTGAAGTGATTTCAATAAGATGCAGGGTTCTAAAGGGATCACTCACAGTTTTCTCTGTGTCTAGTTATATTGGGTTGGCACTCTGACAGAGAAATAAATCCTATATGAGACATTCTGGAACAGAAGGTCACAGATCTGAGAACCAGATGCAAAGGAACTGAAGGCAAAGTGAGTCTAACCCAGTGAATCAACAAGTGCATTAGGAGCACAGCAGAGGCAGAGCCCCAGATGGAATCCAGGGGCACAGCTAACTTTTCTGAGCCCCTACTAAGCGCCAGGCAGCAAGCCCAGGTCTGGGATACAGACACAAAAGGTTCACGAACTAATTCCTCATGGCACAGACAGGCAAAGACACGTAACTTGGTAAATGCAATCAATCATGAAGGTATGAAGAGAGGTCTCCAGGTGCCTGAGTAATGTCAGCTATAGGGGGTGCCCAGGAAGACTCTGAGTAGTCTGTGAAGAGAACTGGTGGTTGGGTCTTTAGGGGGAGATTCTGGGTAGGTAAGAGAGTTTGGATCAAGATTCGAAGGTAAAAAGGCAGATGAGACTGCTGGGGAGTGGAGAGAAGTCCACGCGGAAGGAGCAGCGCTTTGTGGTAGATGTCACAAGCCTGTGGACTGAAAGAACCTGGCGGAGCAGGGTGGATGGTGATGATGAGGTAGGCAACACCAGACATTATGCAGCAGCTGCTATGTGCCGGTTCTACTCTAAGTGGTTGGTATGGGCTGAATTGAGCCTCCTCAATTCATATGTTGATGTCCCAACCTTCAAGGCCTCAAGAACATGACCTTATTTGGAAACAGGGCTGCTGCAGATGTAATTAGTTAACATGAGGTCATCCTGGAGTGGGGGTGGGGGCCCTAATCCAACAGCACTGGTGTCCTTATCGAAAGGGGAAATTTGTTTTTTAATTTTTAAAATCTCAATAGTTTTAGGGGTACAGGTTATTTTTGGTTACAGGGATGAAATGTACAGTGGTAAAGTCTGGGATTTTAGTGCACCCGCCACCTGAATAGTGTACATTATACCCAATATGTAGTTTTTGATCCCTCACCCCCCTGCCATCTTGCCCCCTTCTGAGTTTCCAAAGTCTATTATACCACTCAGTCTGCCTCTGTATATCCATAGCTTAGCTCCCACTCATCAGTGAGAACACACAGCATTTGGTTTTCCATTCCTGAGTTACTTAACTTAGGATAATGGCCTCTAGTTCCATCTAAGTTGCTGGAAAAGACATTATTTCATCCTTTTTTATGGCTGAGTAATATTCAATGGTATGTGTGTGTAGGTATGTGTGTATGTGTATAAATGTGATATATATATGTGGGCATGTGTATCGCATTTTCTTTATTGGTTGATGGGCACGTATTCATTGGTTGATGGGCACTCAGGTTGACTGCATATCTTTGCAATTGTGAATTGTGCTGCAATAAACATACACGTGCAGGTGTCTTTTTGATATAATTACTTATTTTCCTTTGGGTTGACACCAAGTAGTGAGATTGCTGGATCAAATGGTAGATCTACTTTTAGTTCTTTGAGAAACCTCCATACTGTTTTCCAAAGAAGTTGTACTAATTTACATTCCCAGCAGCAGCGTATAAGCATTCCCTTTTCAACACATCCATGCCAATCTATTGTTTTTTGACTTTTTGATAATGGCCATCCTGGCTGGCGTAAGGTGGTGTCTCATTGTGGTTTTAATTTGCATTTCAGAAAGGAAAAACATGGACAGAGACAGACATGCACACAAGGACAAGGCTGTGTGAAGAATGGAGTTATGCTGCCACAAGCCAGGGAACTTGCCAGCAGATGGGAGACAGGCCTGGAACAGAGCCTTCCCTTGAGCATTCAGAGGGAGTATGGTCCTGCAGATACTTTGATCACAGACTTCCAGCCTCCAGAACTGTGACAGAATAAATGTCCTTTGTTTAAGTTGCACAGTCTGTGGTACTTATTTACAGCAGCCTTGAGAAACAGATACTGTGCTTGGCACATATTGATTCGTTATTAACTTAAAACAGACCTACGAGGCAGGCACTAACATATAATATAGTATGCCTGTTTAAAAGTGATTAAATGATTGTCTTTCATCCCCAAAGCCCGCCTTCCACACTCTGCACAGAGGTCTGCGGGCTTTGATTCAGCGATCTGGTGCTGTTTCTACCTTAGTAGCTACTCTCCATTAAGCTCTGTCAATAGGGGGCACTGGAGGGAGGCTGGAAGGTGGAGATAAAGAAAGAAAAAGAAAAAGAAAAAGAAACCAAGGCACAGAGAGGGTAGGTTCCTGGACCAAAGCACACAGCTAATGCGTGGGACAGCCATGCTTTGAACCCCATGGGCTGTCTCCAGGGCCCGAGTCTTCATCCTTGCAGGCTGCTGCCTCTCATGAACTACCCAGAGCGGCAGGTAATGAAAACTTGTGGTGCCCAAAGGTGTATTCCTGACTCTGACCTCTGACCCCCACCCTGTCCCCACACCTGCTCCGCCCCTTGGGCTCTGCTCCAGCCCTGCCAGCCTTCCTTCTCTCTTCGAATATACCTCAGGGCACTTGCACTAGCTATTCCCTCTGCCCAAAATGCTCTTCCTTCAGGTCTGGCCTAAGCTGGCTCCTTCTTACTCATTCTTTGGAAGGTTTGAGCAGGAGAGGGACAGAATCTAATTTAGAATGTTACAAGTGCACTCTGTATTTGCACGCCCATGTTCCTAACAGCACCACTCACAATACACAAAAGGTGGAAGCAACCCAAGTGTACACTCACAGACGAAAAGATGAACAAAATGTGGTCTGTATATACAATGAAATCTTATCAGACTTGATAGGGAAGGAAATTCTGACACATGTGACACCATGGGTGAACCTTGAGGACATTCTGCTCAGTGAAATACGCCAGTCACAAAAGGACAAATACTGACTGCAACATTCTTCTTGAAACACTGTCCAACTCAAATACTGAAATATTCCTCTCTGACACTCCTGATAGGATAACAGACTGGAACAATGTCTATGGAGTAGCATTTAGCAAAATCTATCAAAATGAATATTCAAATTATTTTGAACACTTTAGACTAATTCAGATATATTGACACACATGCAAAAACATACATGTGTAAGGATGTTTATTATAGCATCAGATGAAGAAGTTAAAAGACTGAACACATCCCAAATAGCCATCAGTAGGGGTTTGGTTAAATTAGGTCAGCGAATCCACCACAGTGGAATACACACAACCGTAACAAAAAAAGGGGGCAGCTCCTTAGCTGCAGATGCAGAATGATCTCCTGAATATACTGTTACATGAAAAAACAAATCAATGCCCAGAACAGTGTGTCTAGTTTGTTAACATTTCCATAAGAGGAAATAATAAGGGACATTTATACATATGTGCCTATATAGGTGCAGATTTTTTTTTTTTTTGATGGAGTCTTGCTCTGTCACCCAGGCTATAGTGCAGTGGCGTGATCTCGGCTCACTGCAAGCTCCGCCTTCCGGGTTCATGCCATTCTCCTGCCTCAGCCTCCCGAGTAGCTGGGACTACAGGTGCCTGCCACCGCGCCCGGCTGATTTTTGTATTTTTAGTAGAGACGGGGTTTCACCGTGGTCTTGGTCTCCTGACCTCGTGATCCGCCTGCCTCAGACTCCCAAAGTGCTGGGATTACAGGCGTGAGCCACCATGCCCGGCTGGTGCAGACTTTTTATGGAAGTGAATGCAAGAAACTGGTAAGAATACACAGCTGGTGAGGATGTAAAATGGTTCAGCTGCTTTGTAAAACAGTCTGGCATTTCCTCAAGTGACTAAGCACCAAGTTACCTTATGACCTAGCACTTCCATTCTTGGTAGGTACCTAGGAAAAATGAAAACAGAATGCCACACAAAAACTATACACTGACGCTCCTGGCAATGTTACTTGCAATAGTCCCAAAGTGGAAACAACTCAAATGTCCATCTCCTGACGAATGGACAAATCATGTGGTTCGTCCGTACGACAGCTCTGACATACGCTGCAACATGAAGAAACCTGGAAAACATTACACCCAGTGAAAGATGCTGGACACAAAAGATCATATTGTATGCCTCATTTATATACAATGTCCAGAATAGGCAAAATCCATATTGTATGCCTCAATGCCTCGTTTATATACAATGTCCAGAATAGGCAAAATAGAATGAAGGTAGATACATGGTTGCCTAGGGGTGAGGGCGGGTTGGAGAGAAATGCGGAGTGAGTGCCAGTGGGTATGGGGTTTCTTTTTGGAGTGGTAAAATTTTTAAAAAATATTGTGGTGATGGTTGCATAACTCTGCAAATAAACTAAAAAGCACTGGATGTTAACGTGTCTACTCTATATAGGTGGATTTTATGATATGTGAATTATACCTCAACAAAGCTCTTAAGCAAAATAGTATCTGGTAAGAAGAGTAGGTGATGCCATTGGTTTCAAGATGGGGAGAGGAAGTGGGAGAATTCATTTTCCCAGTTTACTAATTTTCAAATAGGTGCATTTTACCTATTGTTTTTTCAATTAAAAGGTTATTATACATATTATGCCTTTAGAATGTTCAGACATTTTATTTCTGGATTATTTATTTATATCTGTCCCAACAAGACACTCCAAAAATTGGGCAAAGCTTCATGCATGAAGATGTCCACTCCATTTTATTTCTATGGGCAAGCCTTTGGACAACCATAACATCCATGGCATGGGATTCATTAAATAACAGCCCACCCCCATGGCCAATTATATAGCTATTTTCATTACAAGATTATGCAGAGCTTTTCCATGTAGAGTTGCCTCTGGGTTTCCAAAATTATAAATACCATTTTATCTCAACCACATGAAAAAAAACACACATGAAAAACATGGAAGGAAATGTGTCAAAATGTGAACAGCAACTGTATCAGAGTGACAGTGTGACTATTTTCATGTTTTGTGTGTATGTGTGTGTGTGTGTTAGCAGCCTCCAAGGCAGCCCCGAATGATCCCCAACTCCTGGTATCCACAGCCTTATGTAGCCCCTTCACTGTGCCAGTGTGGTTCTGTGTGATCAACAACATATAGCAGAGGTTAGTATGGTGTCACTTCCAAGGGAAGGTTATATGCACACTCACCATTCACACTCGCCAAAAGGTGGAAGCAACCCAAGTGTACGTAAGCAGATGAGTGGATAAGCAAAATGCGGTCTGTGCATACAATGGAATATTATTCAGCCTGTTTTAAAAAAACATCTGACACACGCTACAAGGGTGAACCCTGGGGACACTATGCTCAGCAAAAGAAGCCAGACACTGAAGTAAAAGTACTGCACGATTCCAAGATTTAAATGAAGTATCAAGTCAAATTCATAGAGACGGAAAGTGGAATGGTGGCTGCCGGGGGCGGAGGCGAGGGGAATGGAAAGTATTTGTTTAATGGCTGTAGTTTCAGTTTTATAAGATCAAAGACTTCTGGAGATGGATGGTGATGGTGCTGCACATTAGGAAAGTATTTAATGCCACTCAACTGTACACTTAAAAATGGTTAAGATGGCAAATCTTACGTTATGTGTATTTTAGCACAATAAGACATTTAGGGGAAAAAAAAAGACAAAAAGGTTATAAAGATCACAGTTTTGGTCCTGGGCACGCTCCCTCTCTTTTTCCCTTGGATTACTCTTTGGAGCAACCAGCTGCCCTGTAGAGTCCTTTGGAGAGGCCCATCTGACTAGCAGCTGAAGCCTCCCACCAATGTCAGTAAGGAGCTAAGGCGTCCCACCACTAACCACTGTGTGAGCCTCTCAGAAAGGATTCTCCAGCCCTGGGAAGCCCTGAGAAGACTGAAGATCTTGAGCCTCAGCCATGTCACTGCCCCATTCCTGACCCTCAGAAACTGGGTAAGATAGTAAATAATTGTTGCTTTAAGCAGCTGAGTTTGGGGATAACCTGTTACACAGAGACAACTAATACAGGGAGGTGAGTGTTTTTGTTTGTTTGTTTTTTGTTTTGAAAGACAGTGCAGTGTCTAAAGGGCATGTCTGGGAAGTACAAAGACCTGTTTTCAAACCCTGGCTTGGCCATTTTCTAGCTATGTGAACATGTGAAAGTGAACATCTTCAACTACCTAACCTCTCCAGGCTTCAGTTTCCTCCTCTGTTAAAAGGGGATAACAGCATCTGCCTCATGGGGGGGTTATGAAGTTGTGTCTGCCTGGGCCACCAAAGAATCCTCAGGTCCTAGAACAGTGCCTGGGACTTAGTAGGTACTCAATAGATGTTTGTACAGCAAATGACGGAATCCTTAAATTTCTTACATGGTACCTTGAACAGGCCTGAGAAAGCAATCGTATGTGATAAGAAGACACATAAAAAGCTACCTGCTTTGAGTATTTGCCCAAAATGAGCATACAACTCTCATACTCTCAATTTTCATACTCTCAGGGCTGTGAATCAGAAATGCCCAGTCCTGCTGCCTAAGCAAGGAAAATGTGGGTACCTTTCCAGGAACCATCAATGGTTTAAATACATCAGAATAAGTATTAGATACCATTGATCTAGAATTCCTGTTTAGGGGGTAAAAATTCAACCGTGCTTTTCTGGTAGCCCAGAAAATTGAAAATTAAAACACCAGTTAAATTTCTGATCCAGTTATATTTTGCTGGATCAAATTACCCATTTTCATACTCTCTTTCAATGTAAGTCAGTTTTGATAGACAATGGTAAGTGGGTAGACTGGTCGAAAATGGCCTCAAATCCGTCACTAGTGGAGTCTAGTTCCCCTATCCTTGAATCTAGGCTGGCCTGAGGGACCTGCTTGGCCAATAGAATCTGGCAGAGGTAATGTTCTGGGACTCTCAGGCTAGATCACAGAAGACTTCCAGCTTCTGCCTCAGCCTCCTGGAACACTTGCACTGGGAGAAGCCAGTCATCACAATAGGTGTCTCATTACTCACATGCCATGCTGTGAGGAAGCTCAAGCAGCCACAAGGAAAATCCATGTGGAGAAAAAGAGATGCCCACCAATGCCTCAGCTATGCCATCCATACCAGAGCAAGAGACAGACATGTAAGCAAAGAGGCCAGCAGACTACTCTCGCCTAGCTGCCATCCAACTGCCACCAACAAGAGATGCCAGGCACGAACTGCCCAGCTGAGCCCATCAACCTCACAACAGTAATAAATTGTTGTTTTTTGAGCCATTAAGTTCCGAGATGGTTACTACCCAGCAAAATACAACTGGATAGGAAATTTAACTGGTGTTTTAATTTATAATTTTCTGGGCTACCAGAAAAGTATGGCTGAATCCCCTAAACAGGAATTCTAGATCAATGGTATCTAATACATATTCTGACATATTCTAAATATGTTCATTGATGGTTTCTGAAAACACATAGAGTGACACTTCACCCCTTCACGTATTCATTCGACCAATATTTATTAAGTGCCTGTTATGCACCAGGCACTGGGCATACAACTGTGAATAAGACAGACATGGTATTGGCGCCAGGTTTCTTCCATACTAATTCATTAGTAAATAATGATAAAAATAACTAATGTTCATTAAACATATACCACATGCCAGGTATTGTTCTAAGCCCACTGCACACATCATCTCACTTAATCTTTAAAACAACCCTACTATGTAGGCACTTTCATGAGCTCATCTGTTTTACAAAGGGGGAGACTGAGGCACAGAGGTCACACAGATGGGAGTGGCAGCATTTTAAACCCAGTCAGTTCAACTCTCAGCCCCAACACTAGATGGCCTCATCCACATATAATACCGATCTAGCCGGCATCAGGGCCAAGGAGCAGCTTAGTCTGGATCAGACCCTGAGATGGATGGCATGTCTTTTTCCAATAAAGAAGACAGTTGGATAAATATAGCAGAGTGTCCCAGCTGGCGCTTCTCTTCCAGATAGATCACAAGCGATCCTGAAGCTACTTCCAGGGATGGTGCTTGACAGTCGACCTCCTCCCTCGTGTGACGAAGGCCTGCACATCTCACATTATTGCTGGCTGATCACATCATCCATGCATGACTCTACCACATGAAGATCTTGAGCCACGGTCACAGATTAAATTTCCTATCCAGTTATATTTTGCAGGGTAGCAGCCATCTCAGAACTTCATGGCTCAAAAACAACGATTTATTACTATTTTGGGGTTGATGGGCTCAGCTGGGCAGTTCGTGCCTGGCATCTCTTGTGTCGAGGTGGCTGGATGGCAGCTGGGCTAGAGTAGTCTGCTGGCCTCCTTGCATACATGTCTGTCTCTTGAGCTGGTAGGGATGGCACAGCTGAGGCCTTGGTGGGCATCTCTTTTTCTCTACATCGCTTTTCCTTACGGCTGCTTGGGCTTCCTCACAGCATGGTATGTGAGTAATGAGAGACCTACTGTGTCCTACAGAGGGACCTGCTGTTCTGAACTGAGTCAGTGGTACAACCCCCATGGCACAAGGAAAGAACGGGAGCTCTGAGCATGCACCGCATATGAGATGTATCTGGGCCTGAAGCTAGCTGCACACATTGCTATTTTGCCCCATGGGGGTTTCAAATTTGTTTTTAATTGTTACTCACATGAAAAAAACATCCACAATTTACCAAGAAAATGAATTTCTAGTTTCTCTTTAAACACCAAAATATCTGGCCACTGTAGGCCGGAGCTGAGTGGTGGCTGGCCCTTTGATGGGGCAAGAGAGCTCCAATTTGCCATGGTCCCCACCTGCCCACTTATTTATGTAAGACACTCAGAATGGTAGTGCATAGCATACAGCAGGCACTCAACAACTGCCAGCTATTGTTATCGACACCCAGAGCTTGCTGGCTCTCTCCAGCATACTGAGTCTCCCCACCACCAACTAAACCCCAAGGGGAGCCCTCACCCCCGCTGGCTAGTCCCTCCATGGTCCTAGGGTACCTTTCTAGGGCTTGGGCTCAGGATAGCCTCCTCTGCCTCAGGGGTCACCTTTGATAGAAAGTGGTTGGGCTGGTGGTTCAGAGTGTGAGCTCAGGAACCACACTCCGAGACAGAATCCTGGCTCTGCCCTTCACAAGCTATGTTTCCTTGGACAACCGTCTTTCTCTTTCTGAGCCTCATATGAGAGGCAGGCTTCCTGATAACAACGTCTCCCTCCACAGGGTCATGAGGTTAAATGTGTAGAAATATGGTCCAGGCACAGTGCCTCGTGTGACGGAGGAAGCCCTCAGCAAATGTCGACTCTTACTATTATTATTTAATTTTGATATTTAACATATATCTTATGTACAACTATAGATCCTTATATGACATTATTTGACCTTTTGGCCCAATACATCTTTCAGGCAGTCCAGCTAGTAATTCCTCCTTTTCTAAAAATTTGAACTACTTGATTGAGGTGTGACTGATATAGAAAAAGCTGTACATATTTAATGATGTACATAACTTGATGAGTTAGCAGATGCATACACACCCATGAAACCATCACCACCATCAAGGCCATAAATGGATCCATTACCTCCAAAAGTTCCCTCTCACCCCTATATTTACGTATTTAACAAAATTGTAATATAACAATTCCTTCTGGAAGTCTTCCCTAAGTATACCCACCTAATTCACTCAGTAACTACTCACTGAGCAGTCTCCAGGCACCAAGCCCAGACTGGCACCAGAGTTGTGCTGAGACACAGAACACAGCCTTCCAGGTCTGGGAGCCCATCGTGTTGGGACAGAAGTGCTACAAAGGGCCTCTGAGTTCTCTGCATGTACGTGTCCAAGGCCACTTTTTCTAGTACTCTACCTTTTTCTGTTTGCTGTCTAATGACACAAACCGTTTCACCACAGGGAAAACTCGAAAGAGCTAAAACCAGACAGGCTCAATTTTTTAAAAAATCAGGATGTAATTACACTAGCAGTAATTTTTAAAAAACCAAACTTAAACCAAAACTCCCAACCCTGTTGAAATAAAAACAAACAACAAATCTTTCTAAGTTATGTAAGTAAAAGAAGAATTTGAGGCAAGAATCACAGATGAGATAAAAATGAAGGCATCATGGTGCAATCGCTTAGGAAAACAGTCTGGTGGTTCCTTTAATGGTTCAACAGAGTTAACCATGAGACCCAACATTCCACTTTCAGGTACACACCCAACAGAACTGAGAACGTAAGTTCAAAGACTTATACATGAATGTTCATAGCATTATTCATAATAGCCAAACAGTGGAAACGACCCAAATGTCCATCAACTGATGAAAGGATAAATAAAATGTGTATAACCATGCGGTGGAATATTGTTCACTCAAAAAAAGGAATGAACCACATAGATGAACCTTGTAAATATTATGCTAAGTGAAAGAAGCTAGTCACAAAAGACCACACAGTGTATGATTCCATTTATTTGAAATGTCCAGAATAGTCAAATTCATAGAGACAGAAAGCTGATTATCGGTTGCCAGGGGCCGCGGACTGATGGGGGAAAATGGAAATGAGTGCCAATGGATACTCAGCTCCTTTTCAGGACGATGAAAATATTCGGAAATTGACTGTGGTGATGGTTAACACAACTCTGTGAATGTACCCAAAATCAATGAATTGTACACTTTGTGGTACGTGATGTGTACTTCAACAAAGGTTATCAAATAAATGAAGACAGAATAAACCAAAGCTCCCAAATAAGTCAACTGACACATTTATATAGCAAAATAAATTACAGGTAGATTCAAAAGTTCATTGTTAACATTCAAATGATAAATGGCAAAAGGAAGAAAATATAGTTGCTATATGACCTGTGGATGGAGAAACCCTTTCACAACTTAAAGATGAAGAAAGACACCACAGTGGGAGAAACCAACAGATTTGATTTTAAAAATAGGAAATGCTGTGCTCGCTTCGGCAGCACATATACTAAAAGATAGGAAATGCTTTTTTCATATTTTTATGAAAAAATAAGGCAAAATAAAGAAACAAAAAGCAAATCTGGGAAGAATATTTGCAACATATATTTACACACACACATTTACTTCTGTGAAGTCTTTAAAGCATACTCAGATTCCTGTAGACTGGTAAAGCACAAGGTGGATCATTTCCCTGCCCACAGAAATGGCCAGTAAACATTTTCTAAGACTTGAACTTCACTAATAATACAAACAGTGCTACTCGGAAAGATATCACTTGGCACCACTTGTGCCCTATCAGACTCATAGTTTATAGCTTTCATCATTTATATCCATTTATCATTGATTATCATGGTACAATATTACACCAGTCTAAATATATCCAACATGCAGAATAAATGCCTGACAACAACCATATAAACCAGCGGAGACCTGCTCAGGCACGCTGGTGGGAATACCTACTGCCATAACTGATTTGGAAAGTAGTATCAAAATACCTCAAAAACACCCAACCCAATCTTCCTCTTCAAGGAACTGCTCCTAAAGAAATCATGTAAGACACAAGGAAAGATTTATGCCCAGTGTCCCTCACGACACTGTTTATAACCAAAAAAAGAATACTTGGAAACCAATAAAGGTCCAACAACAGAGGAACCATTAAGTAAACCAGGGTATGGCCACTGAACAACACTTTGATGTGGTCATTAAGATGGATGTTAGGCCGGGTGCGGTGGCTCAAGCCTGTAATCCCAGCACTTTGGGAGGCTGAGACGGGTGGATCACGAGGTCAGGAGATCGAGACCATCCTGGTCTACACGGTGAAACCCCGTCTCTACTAAAAATACAAAAAACTAGCCGGGCGAGGTGGCGGGCGCCTGTAGTCCCAGCTACTCGGGAGGCTGAGGCAGGAGAATGGCGTGAACCCGGGAGGCGGAGCTTGTAGTGAGCCAAGATCGCACCACTGCACTCCAGCCTGGGCCACAGAGCGAGACTCCGTCTCAAAAAAAAAAAAAAGATGGATGTTACAAAGGAGTTTTTAATGATGTGGAGAAATGCTGAGGATGAGATCTCTGATGAAAAAGCAATCTTTAATATTAAAATTGCTTAGCCAGACTCAAACATTCCAGAGTGATTATCTTTTGGGGTAAAATCATGGGTGAATTTGTGGGCCTCATTCCCATAAGCTTTTGTACTTTTGTCACACATGTAGGCATCCACAAGGAGCATTTAGTGTGTCTGCTATTTTAAAGGTGACACATCCAGCATGGTCTTGCATGAGTTTTTTTCACTCAATGTCACATATCTAAACCACCACTTCCCACAGGTGCCCACCTGTGTCTCCTGAGAGTCCAGAGAGCTAGTTTGGCTATTCCAAAGCTACCCTGTCCCCCACAACTGACCCCACAGCCAGGGTCAGCATCATCTGTAAGCACAGCCCTCCTCATCAGGACAGACACAGCCCCAGAAGATGGGACTGGGGGCCTTGGAGAGGGTTCGAGCAGCAAAGGCTCACCCAAGGCAGGAATCCAGCCTTTGGAAAGGAGAGTGACAGGGCAACATGACTCACCAGTGCCTCATCAGTCAGCAGCTGAGCAGCCATCCCTCTGCTGCCCACGGTGAACAGGAAGACAGGCCTAGGGGGCCAACAGAGCTGTAGGGAGAAGAGAGACGGAGGCATGCTGAGAGACCAGGTCTAGGCTGGCCTCACATATGCAGACGGGACAAACCACACACACTGAGAGATAAGCAGAGACAGACAGACAGACAGACAGACACACATACACACATACCAACAGTGAGTATTTAGAGGGCTTACTGCATGTAGGGTACTTGAACGTATCTCACTTGATGTTCTAACCATCCTGGAAGGTAGGTACTATGTCTACTCACCCATTTCACAGATGAGGAGACTGGGGCCCAAGGAGATTAAACCACTTGCTCAAGATTACAAAGCTGGGACTGGAGTGAGGCAGAGTATGTCTGGGTCCACACGCTTAGCCACTAGGCTACAATGCCTCACAAATGCACTCCCATGCACACTCCTACAGATACAGTCAACACACATCCACTCACACACATTCCCGCAGGCTGCTGAGGGCCACCGGACACCCTGCCTTCTCCCAGTGGCCCTGCCCGGATCCCTCCCTGAGTGTGAGTGCTGGACTGAGGCCCCCTGAGATGCCCCAAAACCGCCTGTGGCCTCTTTGGGCACTTCCCCCAGACTTCATGGGGTTACCATGAGGTTCAACTAGCAGATATGAGTGTAAGGAACTTCCACCCAGGGGCTCTCAGAGCCAGATTCGCCTGGAAAAGTGCAGCTTGGTTCAGTTCTCTTTCAGTTCTCCTGACAAGCTCAGGACAAAGTCTCAAGTGGAGAGGTATCTTAACATCCCTGCAACCCCTCACTCACCCCTTGAAACAAAAGAAAAGCAGGAGAATAAGATCCTGTCATCTGCAACAACACAGAGGTCATTATGTTAAGTGAAATAAGCCAGGCATAGAAAGACAAACTTTGCATGTTCTCACTTACTTGTGTGGGCTAAAAATTAAAACAATTAAACTCATGGAGATAGAGACTAGAAAGATAAAGAAACCAAAGGCTGCGAAGGGTAGTGGAGTGGTGGGGGGAATGTGGGGATGGCTAATGGATATTAAAAAAACACAAAGGGTTGCAGTGAGCCAAGATGGCGCCGCTGCACTTCAGCCTGGCAACAGAGCGAGACTCCATCTCAAAACAAACAACAACAAAAAACACAAACAACAACAAAAAACACATACACACAAAGAATAAATAAGACCTAGTATTTGATAGCACAACAGGGTGACTATGATCGATAATAATTTAATGATACATTTAAAAATAACTAAAAGTATAATCAGATTGTTTGTAACACAAAGGATAAATCCTTGAGGTGACAGATACCCCATTTATCCTGATGTGATTATTACACATTGTATGCCTGTATCAAAATATCTCATGTACTCCATAAATATACTAACCCGCTACATACCCACAAAAATTAAAAATTAAAATTAAAAAGAAAAGCAGGGTTCAGGACCCAAATTTAGGGTGACCATAATATCTCATTAGAACTAGCTGGCTTTACTTCTATTTGTTTTAATGTTTGTTTCCCTTCTTACAGCAAAACTCAGCTTCTTTTTACAGCAGTCACACAGAATGCCCTTTTAAACTAAGTTGATTTAAATTAAAAAAAAAAAAAATCAGTGAGCCAATTCAAGTAAATGGCAAAGTAAAAAAATAAGATCCATGGCACAGGTTAGGGCAAATTCTTGGAGTTTGAGACATGTTGGCTCAGTCCTGGCTTCTCCCGTGACAGGGGGCTCACTACCCGTGCCACCAACACCTCTGACTGGAAATAAGTTTTTCTTCTGCTATAAACAGAAACATGCCTCTCTCCATCTCCAACCCTTCAGGATCACCCAGAAAAACCTCAGTCCTCTCCAACACAATACTCTTTTAGCTCAAAGTACCAGAATCACTGGGGATGCTTATTAAAATATCACTCAGAATATATATTCCTACCCCCCCTCCCAGATTCTCTGAATCAAACTACCTGGGTGGGGCCCCTGAATCAGTATTTCTAAACAAGTTTCCCAGGAGATTCTGACACCTCTGAAAGTGTAAGAACCACTAAGACAAAGAAGAGCCTTTCTTAGGCCAAATGGCCCCAACTTCCACAAGTGAAAAGTAATTTTAATTGTAGTGGGGTATATATATATGGCTAAGTTGGCAGAAGCCTTTGGTACTTAATCAGGAACAATTTTGCCCCCTCCGGAGACATTTGTCAAAGTCTGGAGACATTTGCCAAATTGTCATAATTTGGCAGGGGAATACTATGGGCATTTAGTGGTAGAGACCGGGGATGCTGCTAAACATCATATATGCAGGGGACGGGCCCCACAACAAAGAATGATTAGGCCCCAAGGTCGGTAGTGTAGAGGCTGAGAAGCCCTGTTGTAGAACAAAAGGATCACAAAGGTGTGGGCCTGGGGTTCCTACCACTTAACGCCTGTATACAGGCACCACACCCGGCCAACTGTAATCTGAAGGGGTGGCCTGCCCCTCCACACCTGTGGGTGCTTCTCACTAGGTGGAACGAGAGACTTGAGAAAAGAAATAAAGACACAGAGACAAAGTATAGAGAAAGAAAAGCGGGGCCCAGGGGACCAGTGCTGTGCTTTCAGAGGACCCACACTGGCACCGGTCTCTGAGTTCCCTCAGTATTTATTGCCAAAAAGATAAGGGAGTAAATCAGCAGTAAGATGTTCCATTTTCCCAGGATCGGGCAGGAGACAGATGTTTTTCTTTTACTGACCTTCGACCACAAGCAGGCTTTAAACATTTGCCTAACAAAGCACATTCCTTACAGCCCAAAATCCTTTCAACCTTAATTAGCACAGCGATGTTTTCTAGCAAGGACAAGATTGGGGGTAGAGTCACAGATTAACAGCATCTCAAATACAGAGCCAAATGGAGTCTCTTAAACTTACTTCTATCTATAATAACACAGTAATAGGCTGACCTCTCTTTTCCCCACAGTAATCACTCAGTGAAAACGTCCTCTGGGTTAAAACTCTTCAAAACTCTTCCTTGGCTTCCCCCACCATTAGAAATCACTCAAAGTCTTCACTGCCGCCCACACAGCCCTTACAATGTGCCCCGATGGCCTCTCCCCTTCCATCTCCTCTACTCCCCTCTCCCATGCTTGGCCCCAGGCACCCTGGCCTTTGCATCTGCTGTTCCCTCTGGAGGGAGTGCTCTTCCCATGACTAGCCCCACTTCCTGGTCAGCTCCAATGTTACTTCCTTGGAGAAGTCCTCCACCCCCAATCACCTGACCTCAAGCAGCAACTCTCTCCCCCTCTATTTTCTTGCAGTACAAACCACTATTGACAACAGACTTTTTTTAAATAGTTGTTTTCAAGTTTGTCATCTGTCTTCCCTCCATGAGAATAGAAGCCCCCAGGGAGCAGGGATTATCACTTTTAGATTATATTTCTGACATCTAGGACAATGTCTAACACACAGGAGGCACTTAGACATCAAGCTGAATGAACAGATGAGCTAACTTCTAGTGCTGGCCAGGATTCAAAGGAACAGGCCCTCTCACACACTGGTGAGGGAATGTGAGTCGCTCAACATTTTTCTGTAAAGTGAGCGGGCAATACACAAATCCCATAACCCAGCAACCCTGTTCCTGGGAATCTGCCCACACCAATAAAGCTCCGTGTAAAAATTACATACAGGAAAAAAAGATATTTATGGCAGCATTGTTTCTAGAGGAAAAAAAAAAAAAAAAAACACACCCTGAAAACAAAATTAATAAAATTACTAAAGGAATCAAATCAATGGTAGGGTCTCCATAGTACGAAGTATCAGGTCGCCTCTGTGAAGCAGTTAGTTCTGCATCTGTTGACATGTCTGTGGTTTCACTAAGTGAGAAAAGCAAGTTACCCAGTTTTATGCATAACTTCAGCCCCTTTGTGAAACAAACAAACCAACCCATGTGGATGTGGACACATCTGTACAGCGTTTTCCAGCCTGGGAAAGGTTGTGGAATGAGGCTGGGTTGGTATCTGGAGGGCGTGGAATGGGAATGAGAAAGGGGTAGGGGTTATTAATTATTTTTTCTTTATCTTCCTTTGAACTGTTTCCCTGGGTGTAGAAACCTCATATCACCATACACATTTTTGAAACAGAATTTAATTTAAAAAAATATATTCCTTGCAGATCAGTGGTCTCTGACTTTCACCCCTGTCCTATGATGTCAAGAACACTGGCCCATTTTGCCAGACCACAGCAGTGACCAGAGCCCACTTACCCAGTAGGCACAGAGCCTGGGGCCCATGAAACCTTTAGGGGCACGTAGGAAGGTCTTAATTTCCTTTAAAAATCATAAGAAAAGATCTAATCCAGCCTAGACTACATTTGTCTTCCTATTAATGAAATAACAAAATGTAACTTTTAGTGCTTTAAAAAGCCAATGGAGCAAGAGGTCCATAAAGGCAAAGTACCCTTAAAAATCATACAGCGGCCCTGGAAGTGACTTGTCCAAGAGTACTTGCCAGTGACTGTTGAACCTGGTTTGGCCTTAGATCTGGATTCTTCTTCCTCTGAGCTTTTTAGCATTTCCTTCCTTTCTTCCATTTCTACTGTTTCCAAGCAGAGATTCCCTTAGGGAAAATCCTGCAACCTTGTGTCAGCTGAGCGGAAAGGGAAAAAAGGGATCTCCCATTTGTCTAGTGGTTAATTGTGGGAGCTGTGGAACCTGGATGCCTGAGGTAACCTTGGGTGAGTCACTTAGTCTGAGACTCAGTTTCCCTGTCTGTAAGATAAGGATGATGACGGTCCCTACCTCAGAGTTACTGGGACACCTATAAATGGCCAGCACTGGCTGCAAACACATTCTGTGAACAAATCAACCTCTCCTTGGTCAGAACAGAGTAGGGCACAGAGACCCTTTAGGAGTCTGATTCCCCTTTAAGAAGATCCTGTGGGAGGCAGAAGAAACGGCCTTCCTTTTCCCCTCCTCCACCCTGCCCCTGTCACTCCCAGGCCCCTATGCCTCCAGAGCCTTCTATGGGCAGGAAGAAGCCAGGGAACTGTGGGCGGGCAGACTAGGAGAAGTGTGGGGTGAGAAGGTAGTGGCTCTGCTAGGCCCCCTTGTCCAGGCATACAGTCTTTGGAAGAGGCACACCCAGATGCATCCACCTCTGCAGAGTCACACGCAAACATCAAGAAACACTCAGACACAGGTGGACACAGAGATAGGGAAAGATCCCGACAGGACTGGACCCTGGAGAGACACACCCCTACATTCAAGCCAAGAGACATGCATGGAAAGACCAGACACAGTGGACACCCAGACGGCACCCTCACACCACACAGAGACACCCATGGACAGAGATCAAGGCTGACACACCCACACCACCAAAGACAAGGACACAGGCAGTCACTCAGAGACATCACCACACGTGCATAGGCAGAGACCCGGAGAGACACAGCTCCACAGAGAGACCAAGACTCTGCAGAAGTGGGACACACACACACACACGTTACCACACATAACCCACATGGACACACACGGACACATTCACATCCATTCCCAGACCCGGCCTCTGGACGACATGCAGTTTCTCTCACACACACACACTCACCATCTCCAGAGACACAGCCGTACCCTCAGGAGGACACCATCTGTCTCACACACACACACAGACCCACACAGACACCTTCACAATAGCCACCGAGGCTCAGCCTCATCCTCAGGATGATCCGCACCGCCTGCCTCTCACACAGGCCACCTTCCCCCCAGGATGGCCCTGTGTCCATGCAGCTTCCCTCCCTCCAACCCAGGCACGCCTCTCCCTGCCTGGCCCAGGCCTCTCCTCAGCCCCTCAGCCTCTCCTCAGTTTCTCCTCAGCCGCTCAGCCGCTCCAGGCGCCCCTCGGTCCCGGCCTGCACGCCCCCCCCTGCGCCCGCATGCCCTGGACCTGCACCCAGCCCTGCACTCCCCGTACCTGGGCCTGCACGCCCTCTCCCCGAGGCTGTGCCCTACCCGGGGCCAGGGTACGGCCCCCGGCACAGGTAAAGGGTGGGCGGGAGCCCGCAGCCACACTTACCGGCTCGCCGCTCTGCCAGGACAATGAGCGCGCTCGCTAGGCCCGCCTGGCCGCAATGCGCCTGCGCGGACTGCGCCGGACTACGCTTCCCAGAAGCCCGCGCGCGCCACTTCCCCTCGGGCTTTTCCAGCCGAGCCCTGCGCCCAGCCGAGCGGAGCCGAGCGGAGCCAAGTGAGCTCCTCTAGCTCCCAGAGGCCACCGCGGCCAAGGAGACGGGGGCAAGAGGGAGGATTGAGCGGAAGGAGGCAGAGAAAGGGGAGGAGAGAGAACAGACGGAGGAGGAAGGATGGGAAGAAGGTTGGAGGGAAAGGAGGGGCGGGGGGGGAGGAGGGAGAAAAGAAGTAGGAGGGGTGGGAAGAGGGATGGAAGGGGAGGAGGGATGGGGAGGGGCGGGGAGAAGAGATAGGAGGGGAGGGACTTGGGGAGGAGGGAGGAGGAGGAAGAAGAGATGGAGGAGGAGTTGGAAGAAGGGTGGAGGGGAAGGAGGAAGGGCTGGGGAGAGACTAAGGGAAAAGAACAGGTCAGAGAGAAGAACCAACAGAAAGAAGAGGGAGGGAGGTGGGAGGAGGGAGGGGCAGGGAGGCAGGAAAGGAAGAGAATGGAGAAGGCAAGGAGGAGGAAAGAAGAAAGGGTGGAAAGGGGGATGAGAAGGTGGCCAGAACCATAAGGAAGAAGAAAAGGGTGGCAAAAGGAGGAAAGAGAAAGTCGAGTTAGGGAGGGCAGGACAGGCTGAAGAGGAAGAGAGGAAAGAATGGGTAAGGAGAGGGAGGAGGGAAAATAGAAAAGGACGAGAGAGAGAGAGAGAGAGAGAATAGCCAAGTCCCAAACAAGCCAGTTTTAGCAGTCATGATAAAAGAAATCCCCTTTGCTTTAACCTTGACAGGTAAAGTAACTTTGAAATGACCCATCCACTTTTGTTCTGTTTCTGCTTTCCTCAGCCCGTTTCTGTGTATGAAGCCATATTCCTCTGCTTGGATCACCAGAACACTAGTTCTATTTTATAGCAGGAGGTGTGGCTGGATTCTAGAATTGCAAATAAAAGACAAGTAGAACTTTAAATGTCAATTCCCTTTATCTTTAGATATAAGAAAAAAGCATCAATCCTTGTTGTTATGAGTTTCCTTTGTTCTGGCCCCGGTCTCCACGCCTTATGATTTATAAACAATCTTCACAGCCAAGCTACTTTTCAGATGAGTTGGGTAATACAGACAGGGGAGCTTACACAAGAGGAAAGGTAGGAACCAGGTGCCTGGCTGAGGCCCTTTTCTATAGTAAACCACAAAGCCAAGTTTAAAAACATTTGCTGAATGTCTGGCCACAAAACTGTCAATAGCAGCTAACCTTAGGTGGTGACTAATGATGTATTTAAGTGAAATCTTTTACTCAGAGATAAATGTGGATTTGTTCACGTCAAGTTGTAAAACATAATACAGAAATCATACAGACCTATGTCTCTTAGGTAATTTCACCCAAGGGCAACATCTTGCAATATCACAAGTAGGATACTGATGTCAGTCCATTCAAGAGACAGGATATTTCCATTGCAAGGATCTGTTCCAATATTTCTACAAGGATCCATCATCTTGCCCTTTTATAGCCACACTCGCTTTCCTCCAGACTGGATCATTAGTCTGTCCTCCATATATACAATTGTGTCATTTTAAGAATGTTATACAAATGGAATCATACAGTATCTGAATGGTGTGATTGGCTTTTTTCATTCAGCACAATTCTCTGGAGATATATTGAAGTTGCTATATATATAGAACTTAATTAGCTTACATAATAGAAGCTTTATACTCATTGAGTAACATCTCACCTCCCCCAGTCCTTGGAAACCACCATTCTAATTTCTGTTTCTGTTGGGAGCAAGCCCCCAAAATTCTGGCCATAAACTGGCCCCAAAACTGGCCATAAACAAAATCTCTGCAGCACTATAACATGTTCATAATGGCCCTAACACCCATGCTAGAAGGTTGTGAGTTTATGGGAATGAGGGCAAGGAACACCGGGCCCCTCCCAGGGCAGAAAACCACTTAAAGGCATTCTTAAGCCACAAACAATAGCATGAGCGATCTGTGCCTTAAGAACATGCTGCTGCCGCAGTTAACTAGGCCAACCTATTCCTTTAAGTCGGCCCATCCCTTCCTTTCCCATAAGGGATACTTTTAGTTAATATAATATCTATAGAAACAATACTAATGACTGGTTTGCTGTTAATAAATACATGGGTAAATCTCTGTTCGGGGCTCTCAGCTCTGAAGGCTGTGAGACCCTTGATTTCCCACTTCACACCTCTATATTTCTATGTGTGTGTCTTTAATTCCTCTAGCACCTCTGGGTCAGGGTCTCCCTGACCGAGCTGGTTTCGGCAGCTGGCGTCCATTCATGGGGGCTCGAATCCAGGTTGAAGGGTCGCCAGAGCGATGGTTGGAATGGAAAACTAGCTGGAGGGCACCCGAGTACTCTTAAAGCAATCCCCGTGGTGAGTAAGAAGGGGAGCTCGGAAGTGTCAGGGTAACAATGGGACAGGTGTGGGGTCTGGTTTGTTCCGCCTTGGAACTTTTTCACACTGATGAGGAGGAGGAACGAGACTGTAACGAAGTAACAGAAGAGGTTACAGAGCATGTTTATTTGCCAGCTAAAACTAAAGCGGCAAAGGAAGGAGAGGTTCATCCCTACCCTTCTGCACCCCCTCCTTATTATTTTGAAGAAAAATACCCTCCAGATCTTTCTTTTCCAGAGGACATTGGGTGAAAAGTAGTTGCCCCAGTGACTGTTCAAGCAGCACCTTGAGCAACTGCCCTTAGTTCTATTCAGGCAGGAATTCAGCAAGCTAGACAAGAGGGTGATTTAGAGGCTTAGCAGTTCCTTGTTAGAATACACCCCCCAGATCAACAGGGAAATATTGCAGCTACATTTGAGCCTTTTCCTTTTAAATTACTCAAATAATTTAAACAAGCTATAAATTAGGATGGAGCAGGTTCTACTTTTGTAATGGGACTGTTAAAGAATGTTGCTGTTTCCAGTCGGATGATTCCTACTAACTGGGACGCTCTTACTCGAGCTTGTCTAACTTCTGCTCAGTTCTTAGTTTAAAACTTGGTGGGCAGATGAAGCTTCCATTCAGGCTGCTCGCAATGTCCAGGCCCAAGCTCAAATTAATATAACTGCAGACCAACTTTTAGGGGTTGGCGGCTGGACGGGTTTAGATGCACAACTGGTCATGCAGGATGATGCCATAGAACAGCTTAGAGGAGTGTGCATTAGAGCTTGGGAAAAAATCACTTCAGGTGGGGAACAATACCCTTCCTTTACTGCTATAAAACAGGGACCAAGAGAACCATACATTGATTTTATAGCTCAGTTACAGGAGTCTCTTAAAAAGATGATTGAACATTTGGCTGCTCAGGATATAGTGTTGCAGTTATTAGCTTTCGACAATGCTAATCCCGGCCAGGCACGGTGGCTCAAGCTTGTAATCCCAGCACTTTGGGCCAAGACGGGTGGATCACGAGGTCAGGAGATCGAGACCATCCTGGTCTACACGGTGAAACCCCGTCTCTACTAAAAAAATACAAAAAAAACTAGCCGGGCGAGATGGCGGGCGTCTGTAGTCCCAGCTACTCGGGAGGCTGAGGCAGGAGAATGGCGTAAACCCAGGAGGCGGAGCTTGCAGTGAGCTGAGATCGCGCCACTGCACTCCAGCCTGGGCGACAGAGTTAGACTCTGTCTCAAAAAAAAAAAAAAAAAGACAATGCTAATCCCGATTGCCAGGCTGCTCTGTGACCTACCAGAGGGAAAGCACATTTAGTTGATTATATCAAGGCCTGTGATGGTATCGGAGGTAATCTGCATAAAACTACTTTGTTGGCACAGGCAATGGCAGGACTGAGCATGGATAAAGGAAATACTCCATTTCCTGAAGCTTGTTTTAATTTTGGGAAGCATGGTCATACTAAAAAAGAATGTAGAAAAAATCAGCGAGTCAGGCTGCCAGATAGGGGAACAAAGAAAACTGCTGAGCCTGAAATATGCCCAAAATGTAAAAAAGGAAAAGACTGGGCTAATCAGTGTCACCCTAAGTTTGATAAAGAAGGGACCCCGATTTCGGGAAACGCCATGAGGGGCCCGTCCTGGGCCCCATTCTAAACCAGGGCATTTCCAGCTCAGGCCATTCCCTCACTCCCATACATTGTCTGTCCCTCACCACAGCCAGTAGTGCCACAGTAGATTTATGCTGCACAAAAGCTGTGAGCCTTCTGCCTGGGGAACCCCCACAAAAGTTCCCAACAGGAGTCTGTGGACCCTTGCCAGCAGGGACAATAGGATTACCTTTAGGAAGGTCTAGTTTAAGTTTAAAAGGGGTACAAATACATACAGGAGTCATTGATCCAGATTATAATGGGGAAATTCAGATTGTTCTATCTACTTCTGTTCCCTGGAAAGCAGAGCCAGGAGAGTGCATAACACAGCTCCTGATTGTGCCGTATGTGGGAATGGGAAAAAGTGAAATTAAATGAACAGGAGGATTTGGAAGCACAAATAAACAAGGCAAAACAGCTTATTGGGTAAATCAAATTACTGATAAATGCCCTACCTGTGAAATAACTATCCAGGGAAAGAAATTTAAAGGTTTGGTAGATACAGGAGCAGACATTTCAATCATTTCTCTACAGCACTGGCCGTCCATGTAGCCAACTCAAGCTGCCCAATTTAACAGAGCTGGAGTTGGTAAAGCCGCTGAAGTATATCAAAGTAGTTACATTTTGCATCGTGAGGGGCCTGATGGACAACCTGTGTCCATTCAACCAATTATAACTTCTGTACCTATAAATTTATGGGGAAGAGATTTATTACAACAATGGGGAGCACAAGTTCTAATTCCAGAACAAATATATATCCCTAAAAGTCAACATACAATGCATGAAACGGGGTATGTCCCTGGTATGGGACTAGAAAAAAATTTGCAAGGTTTGAAAAAACTGCTTTAAGTGGAAAGACAAAGTTCCACCAAAGATTAGGATATCATTTTTGATGGCGGCCATTGTTAAGCCTCCAGAATGTATACCTTTAAAATGGTTAACAGATAAGCCAATTTGGATAGAACAATGGCCACTAGGTAAAGAGAAACTGGAAGCTTTAGAGAAATTAGTTACTGAACAATTAGAAAATGGGCACATAGCTCCAACATTTTCCCCTTGGAATTCTCCAGTTTTCGTAATTAAGAAAAAATCAGGTAAATGGAGAATGTTAACTGACTTAAGAGCTATCAATTCAGTTATACAACCCAAGGGAGCATTGCAGCCAGGATTGCCTTCTCCTGCTATAATTCCAAAAAATTGGCCTTTAATAGTCATAGATTTAAAAGACTGTTTCTCTACTATCCCCTTAGCTGAGCAAGACTGTGAATGGTTTGCATTTACAATTCCTGTAGTAAACAACTTGCAGCCTGCTAAGCATTTTCATTGTTTTACAGATGGATCTAGTAATGGTAAAGCTTCTTATTTTGGCTCAAAAAGTAAAGTTTTCCAGACGTCCTATATTTCAGCTCAAAAAGTGGAGCTTGTGATGGTAATTGAGGTACTGACTGCTTTTGATATGCCTACTAATGTGATTTCGGATTCTTCATACATGGTTTATTCCACAGTTAATTGAAAATGCTGAGTTGCCGGGCGCGGTGGCTCAAGCCTGTAATCCCAGCACTTTGGGAGGCCGAGACGGGCAGATCACGAGGTCAGGAGATCGAGACCATCCTGGCTAACACGGTGAAACCCC
>NC_045454.1:2943103-3032019 GCF_002776525.5 Piliocolobus tephrosceles | reverse complement strand
ACCCCGTCAAAAAAAAAAAAAAAAAAAAAAAAAAAAGAAAGAAAATGCTCAGTTATGATTTCATACAGATGAACGACTGAAGACTTTATTTACCCAATTGCAAACAGCAGTTAGAAGTAGAATGCACCCTTTTTACATCACTCACATTAGGGCTCTTACACCTCTTCCAGGACCTTTGACTGAAGGGAATCAAATGGCTGATCACCTAGTTGCTAATGCAATATCTAATGCTAGACACTTTCATAATTTAACCCATGTTAATGCCTCTGGTCTCAAACGCAGATACAGCATTATCTGGAAAGAAGCTAAAGCTATTATCCAGCAATGCCCAACTTGCCAAATGGTACATTCCTCATATTTTACAGGAGGAGTTAATCCTTAAGGATTGGAACCTAACTCTCTTTGGCAAAGGGATGTCACCCATGTTCCCTCGTTTGGGAGACTAGCTTATGTACGTGTATGTATGGACACCTTTTCTCACTTTGTTTGGGCTACATGCCAATCAGGAGAGTCTTCTGCCTGTGTTAAACGTCACCTTTTGCAGTGGTTTGCGGTGATGGGCATTCCAGTTCTATTAAAATAGATAATGCCCCAAGCTATACTAGCCAAGCTCTAGCTACATTTTTCTCTATGTGGAATATTAAACACACTACTGATATCCCATACAATTCTCAAGCACAAGCCATAGTGAAAAGAAGGAATGTCTCCCTAAAACAGCAGTTGAAAAAGCAGAAAGGGGGAGACAGACAATATGGAACCCCACAGATACAACTGAATCTAGCATTATTAACTTTAAATTTTTTGAGCCTGCCCAAAGGCCAGATGTTATCAGCAGCTGAACAGCATCTACAGAAACCAGCTGCAAAGACAGAAACAGAACAACTGATTTGGTGGAGAGATCCAATAACAAAAAGTTGGGAAATAGGTAAAATAATAACTTGGGGTAGAGGTTATACTTGTGTTTCTCCAGGCCAAAATCAACAGCCAATATGGATTCCATCAAGACCCCTGAAAACTAATCATGAGCCAGATGCCAAGGAAGAGACTCTGGGAGGATCCCGAGGACCCCCCAGTTGCAGCCATGTTGAGACTGACGTTGAGGAGGACCCCAACTATCACGAGCAACACCCATCAAACACAGCCACCCACCTGGGGACAGATCAATAAGATGTCACAGATGGCAGAAGAAAACCTGAGGAAAGCGGGACAACCAGTCACAGCAAATAATTTAATGGTAGCTATGATAGCAGTTATCACCATTGCTGTGAGTATTCCTTCAATAAGGGCTGACACAGAGAACAATTATACTTATTGGGTGTATTTATCAATCTTGGCTGGCAATAATGCCTGGATGCAATCACTCTTATGACACAGTTACATATGCTTTCTGATCTCAGTATTTACCATAATAAATCTGCTCTATGAGGCATACTGCCCTCAAAAACCTATTTGTAAACATGATTGGAACAGTTAGAAAAAATGAACATAGCCGGGCGCGGTGGCTCAAGCCTGTAATCCCAGCACTTTGGGAGGCCGAGACGGGCGGATCACACGGTCAGGAGATCGAGACCATCCTGGCTAACACAGTGAAACCCCGTCTCTACTAAAAAATACAAAAAACTAGCCGGGCGAGGTGGTGGGCGCCTGTAGTCCCAGCTACTCCAGAGGCTGAGGCAGGAGAATGGCGTAAACCCGAGAGGAGGAGCTTGCAGTGAGCTGAGATCCGGCCACTGCACTCCAGCCTGGGTGACAGAGCCAGACTCCGTCTCAAAAAAAAAAAAAAAAGAAAAAAGAAAAAATGAACATACTTGTTTAGGAAGATTGCTTTGCAGAACAGAGAGAAGTTCTGCAAAACGATTCCTATTGAATCATTATTAAGTGGTCTCCTAAGGGGATGTTTAGCTTGAATTGCACCTCTCGGTCTGCATGCCACGGCCACACTATGTTCAGCTGATCTGAGCAAAATGGTCAGATGGTAGAAATAATAAGAAGTATGGCAAGAGTTCCTATTATCTGGAATCATGGCGGCATAGTGACATCTCAATCTCAAATGATATGGCCCATTGTAGGAGCTAAACATAAGGATTGATGGAAACTATTAAATGCTCTTAAAAGGATCAAAATTTGGGAAAGAATAAAAAAGCATCTAGAAGGACACTCTACAAACTTGTTTTTGGATATAGCAAAATTAAAAGAACAAATATTTAAAGCATCCCAGGCACACCTGACCTTATGCCAGGAACTGGAGTGCTTAAAGGAGCTACAGAGAAATTAGGAGCTAGTAAACCCATTAAAATGGATAAAAACACTTGGAAGCTCTGTGATTTCAATGATGACTGTGCTTTTAATCTATGTTGTTTGTCTTTGTATAGTCTACAGATGTGAATCCTGACTCCTGCAAGAAGTAGCTCATTGTGACAAAGCTGCCTTTGCTTTTATCGATTTGCAAATCAAAGAAGAGGGACATGTTGGGAGCAAGCCCCCCAAAATCTGGCCATAAACTGGCACCAAAACTGACCATAAACAAAATCTCTGCAGCACTGTAACATGTACATAATGCCCCTAACACCCACACTAGAAGGTTGTGGGTTTACAGGAATGAGGGCAAGGAACACCTGGCCCACCCAGGGCAGAAAACCGCTTAAAGGTATTCTTAAGCCACAAACAATAGCATGAACAATCTGTGCCTTAAGGACATGCTCCTGCTGCAGTTAACTAGGCCAACCTAGGCCAGGCGCGGTGGCTCAAGCCTGTAATCCCAGCACTTTGGGAGGCCGAGACGGGCAGATCACGAGGTCAGGAGATCGAGACCATCCTGGCTAACACGGTGAAACCCCGTCTCTACTAAAAATACAAAAACTAGCTGGGCGAGGTGGTGGGCGCCTGTAGTCCCAGCTACTCGGGAGGCTGAGGCAGGAGAATGGCCTAAATCCGGGAGGCGGAGCTTGCAGTGAGCTGAGATCCGGCCACTGCACTCCAGTCCGGGTAACAGAGCGAGACTCCGCCTCAAAAAAAAAAAAAAAAAACAAAACTAGGCCAACCTATTCCTTTAATTCGGCCCATCCCTTCGTTTCCCATAAGGGATACTTTTAGTTAATTTAATCTCTATAGAAACAATGCTAATGACCAGTTTGCTGTTAATAAATATGTGGGTAAATCTCTGTTCGGGGCTCTCAGCTACTAAGGCTTTGAGACCCCTGATTTCCCATTTCACACCTCTATATTTCTGTGTGTGTGTCTTTAATTCCTCTAGTGCCACTGGGTGAGGGTCTCCCCGACTGAGCTGGTCTCAGCATGTTTCTATGAGTTTGACAATTTTAGATTCCACATATAAGTGGAATCATAAAGTATTTGTCCTGTGACTGGCTTCTTTTACTTAGCATAATGTACTCAAAGTTTATCCATGTTGTAGCATGTAACAGGATTTCCTTTTCTAGGGCTTAAAAATATGCCATTGTGTGTGTGTGTGTGTGTGTGTGTGTGACTTTATTTTTTATCTGTCCATCTGTCAATGGGCATATACATTGTCTTCATCTTTTGGCTATTGTAAATCATGCTGTAATAAACATGAAAGCGCACTATTCATTGCAACCTCCTTGAGATCTTCTTGAGATCTTACTTTCAGTTCCTTGGCCATCACCCAGAAGGGGACTGCAGGAATATATGGTGGGTCTATTTTTACTTTCTTGAGGAACTTCCACTGTTTTCCAAGAAGCATCACTACTTTGCATTCCCATCAACAGTAAACAATGGTTCCAATTTCTCCACAGCCTCACTAACAGGTTACCTTTGTTTTTTTGAGAATAGCCATTGTAACTGGGGTGAAGTAAAATCTCACTGTGGTTTTGATTTACATTTCCCTGATAATCAGTGATGTTGAGCATCATTTCATATGCCTGTTGGCCATCTACATGTGTTCTTTGGGAAAATGTCTACTTAAGTCGTTTGCCCATTTTAAAATCAGGTTATTTGTTTTTTAGTGTAATTGAGTTGAAGGAGTTCCTTAAGTATTTTGAATATTAACCCCTTATCAGAAATATGGTTTGCAAATATTTCCTCCCAATCAGTAAGCTGCCTCTTCCCACTGTTGTTTTCTTTTGTTTGTTTTTTTTTTTGAGACGGAGTCTCGCTCTGTCACCCAGGCTGGAGTGCAGTGGCCGGATCTCAGCTCACTGCAAGCTCCGCCTCCTGGGTTCACGCCATTCTCCTGCCTCAGCCTCCCAAGCAGCTGGGACCACAAGCGCCCGCCACCTCGCCCGGCTAGTTTTTTTTTTTGTAGTTTTTAGTAGAGACGGGGGTTTCACCGTGTTAGCCAGGATGGTCTCGATCTCCTGACCTCGTGATCCGCCCGTCTCGGCCTCCCAAAGTGCTGGGATTACAGGCTTGAGCCACCGCGCCCGGCCCCCACTATTGTTTTCTTATTACAGGATTTTGTGTGAACATAACTCTTCATTTCCCTGGGATAAATGCTCAGGAATGTCATTACTAGGTCATATAGTATGTTTAGTTTTTTTCTTAACAAACTGTCAAACTGTTTTCCAGAGTGGCTGTACCATTTTACATTCCTGGCAGCAATTTATGAGATACGCAGTTTTTCTAGATCCTAGCCAGATACCCAGGAGTGTGATTGCTAGATCATATGGCAAGAGTATGTTTAGCTTTGTAAGAAATCACCAGACTGTTTTCCAAAGTGCATTCCCATCAGCAATGAATGAGAACTGCTGTCCACAACCTCACCACCACTTGGTATTGAAAGTTGTTTTTGGATTTAATCATTCTAATAGGTGTGTAGTCATATCTCATATCTCATGCTTGAATTTGCAATTCCCTAATGACATATGATGGTAATATGATGGTAAGTATCTTTTTCCATGCTTATTTACCATCTGTATATCCTCTTTGCTGGTTTTTGGTAGATCTTTTGCCCATTTTTCAAGTGCATTGTTTTCTTATTGTTGAGTTTTATGAGTTCTTTGTATATTTGTATGTAAGTCCTTTAGCAGCTATGTGTTTTGAAAATACGTCCTCCCAATGGTGGTTTGTCTTTTTAAATCTAACAGTATTTTTTCACAGAAAAGTTTTGTTGTTTTTTGTTTTGTTTTGTTTTGAGACAGAGTCTCCCTCTGTTGCTTAGGCTGAAGTGCAGTGGCACGATCTCAGCTCACTGCAACCTCCGCCTCCCAGGTTTAAGCAATTCTTTCACCTCAGCCTCCCGAGTAGCTGGGATTATAGGCACCTGCTACCACCCCCAGCTAATTTTTTGTATTTTTAGTAGACACAGGGTTTTACCAGGTTGGCCAGGCTGGTCTTGAACTCCCGGCCTCAGGTGATCTGCCTTCCTTGGCCTCCCAAAGTTCTGGGGCTACTGCGCCCAGCCCACAGAGTAGTTTTTAATTTTAATGAACAACTTATAACTTTTATTCTTTCATGGCTTGTACTTTTCAATCTTGTATTTAAAAACTCATTGCCAAACCAAAGGTCACCCAGATTGTCTCCTGTTACTTTCTAGGAGTTTTATAATTTTGCATTTTTACATTTAAGTCTATGATCCATTTTAAGTTACTTTTGTGAAAAACGTCTGCGTCTGTTTTTTCCATGTGGACATCCCACTGTTCCAGCACCGTTTGTTGAAAAGACTGTTCTTTCCCCATTAAGTTGCCTTTGCTTCTTTGACAAAGATCAGCTGACCACATTCATGTGGTTCTATTTTTGGGATCTCTCTTCTGTTCCATTGCTCCATCTCTATTCTTTAGGCAATACTACACTGTCTTGATTACAATAGCTCTGTCTTGAAGTTGAGTAGTATCTGCTCTCCAACTCTGTTCTTTTTCTCTAGCATTGTATTGGCTATTCTGAGTATTTTTGCCTTTTCATATAAACTTTATTTATTTTTATTTATTTATTTATTTTTTTTGAGACGGAGTCTCGCTCTGTCACCCAGGCTGGAGTGCAGTGGCCAGATCTCAGCTCACTGCAAGCTCCGTCTCCCGGGTTCCCGCCATTCTCCTGCCTCAGCCTCCAGAGTAGCTGAGACTACAGGCGCCCGCCACCTCGCCCGGCTAGTTTTTTTGTATTTTTTAGTAGAGACGGGGTTTCACCGGGTTAGCCAGGATGGTCTCGATCTCCTGACCTCGTGATCCGCCCGTCTCGGCCTCCCAAAGTGCTGGGATTACAGGCTTGAGCCACCGCGCCCGGCCTCATATAAACTTTATAATCACTTTCGCAATATCCACAAAATAACTTGCTGGGATTTTAATTGGGATTGGTTGAGTCTATAGATTAGTTAGGAAGAACGGACATCTGAACACCACCAAGTCATCCTACCCATGAACATGGAATCTCTCTCAGTTGATTTAGATCTTCTTTGATTTCCAAGGACTGTGGATCTGAAATTTCCCTTCTGGGTTCAATCACCATCCTGACCTTTTCCAGTGGCTTCCAGAGGGGCTTCTCCTCTTTCTTCCCCAAAAGTGGAACTGGGCAGTATGGGGGCGGGCCTGGTTCTCCAGCACAGAGATGCCACTGAGCTGCTGCTGTGACCTCTGCTTTATGTGTGTGGGGAGGTGCGGGGAGTGTGAGTGATCCCAAGGGAGGAAAAGGAGGGAGGGGTTGTTGGTTCTTTGGAACCAACCACAGCTATTCCTCCCCAGATGTTTCTTCCAGAGTGCCTGGCTCATCCATGATTCCAGCTGTGAGTGAAGGAGTTCAGTGTGGATGCAGGAGGGCCTGTGTGTCCTGGTGCCCTGTGCCTCTACCCACCCCGAGAATGTCCTGTCTGATGCTTTTCCAGCTCAGGGGTGCCGAGTCCATGATGAGAATCATTTTTTTTTTTTTTTTTTTGAGGCGGAGTCTCGCTCTGTCGCCCGGACTGGAGTGCAGTGGCCGGATCTCAGCTCACTGCAAGCTCTGCCTCCCGGGTTTATGCCATTCTCCTGCCTCAGCCTCCGGAGTAGCTGGGACTACAGGCGCCCGCCACCTCGCCCGGCTAGTTTTTGTATTTTTAGTAGAGACGGGGTTTCACCGTGTTAGCCAGGATGGTCTCGATCTCATGACCTTGTGATCCGCCCGTCTCGGCCTCCCAAAGTGCTGGGATTACAGGCTTGAGCCACCGCGCCCGGCCTGAGAATCATTTTTATTTGAATGATCCAGTGGCCACAAATGACCCTCCCCACAAAATTTAGGAGGAGACCCAGAGCCCATTTGCCTCCCTGGGGTACCCCCAGACCTATAACTGCTCCCTGAGCATGAGAGATGCCCAGATGGGGGATACAGAAAAGTGCTATGTTCAGGTAGAGAGAGGACCTACTGTCAGATAATGTCATTGGATTAAAGGGCTGTCAGTGCATGTGCCAGGTACGGAATTGGATCTAGGGAGGGCACACGTGATGGAGTGTGGGTCCCTCACTCCACGAGCTGAGCTGGAATGGGACCCTCTCACCTCTCCCAGTGAGTGGGAAGAAGCAGGCTCAGATTTGAAAAGGGGGTAGTCTCGGGGGATCCCCTGAAGTCCTCTCTGAGTCCTGGTCTCTGCCCCTCTCCCGCCTCTGAGCCAGCAGCTGAATGTTCATGCTCCAGAGATCCCGGAATTTGGACACCCAAGGATGAGGATTGTGGTCTTTGTTTCCTGGGTCTGTAAGGGGGATTCGGTCTCTACCTCCTCCTGAATGGGGGCTTGCCTGGCCTCCCTGGGCCGCACAACTCCAATGCTCATCCTCAACCCAGAGCTTCCAGACCACGGCACCAACCTCCCCTGCCAGGTGAGCCTCCTCTGGGACTAGCGTGACCTCAGAGAGCCTTTAACTCAGCATTTCCCGAGAGTCCTTGGGCAGGTTGTTGGGGGCCTTGAGGAGGCTTGTTAGGGGTTCCTGGAGGCAGGAGCCAGGGCCCCTACCAGGGCAGCAGGTGGTGGTGACTTGGGGGTGGCTGTCAACTCTCCTGGGCCCTGCAGCTCAGTACTCAATGGGTTCCCCTCAAGCCTCCAAAGGCCTCTCTGTGGAGCATGAGGGGCTGGAGGCTGACCTCTGGGTTTTGTGGGTGAGGCAGAGGACAGGACTGCAGCCTTCACTCAGCAGCCTCACCTTCTTTTCTCTCATCTCCTTTGCCCAAGGTGGCCTCCCTCCTTGCCCCTGTGGGCTGGTGGGAGCTCTGGCTGCTGGTCCTCACCTGCTCAGAGGGTGGGCCTCCTCCTCAGCGATGCCCCCCCAGATATTCCCCACCAGGCGAGTAGACCTTTTACTGCCCCCAGGACTCTTTCCAAAACCTGGACCTGGGGCCTGTCTTCCTGGATTCAGCAACGAACTGCCCCTCTGATTTAAGAATTGTGTGACCTCTCAGAGATGAGGTCCTTGAGGATTGTATTAGGCCATTCTTGCACTACTATAAAGAAATACCTCAGACTGGGTACTTTATAAGGAAAAGAGGTTTAAATGGCTCATAGTTCTGCAAGCTGTACACGAAACATGGCACTGACATTTGCTTGACTTCTAGGGGAGGCTTACAATCATGGCAAAAGGTGAAAGGGGAGCCGCACATCACATGGCAAAAACACATGAGCAAGAGAGAATGGGTGAAATGTGCCACACAGTTTTAAATGACCTAATCTCACAAGAACTCACTCATTATCGAGAAGACAGCACCATGTCATGAGGGACCTGCCCCATGATCCAAACACCTCCCACCAGGCCCCATCTCCAGCACTGGCGGTTACAATCTAACATGAGATTTTGGGCAGGGACAAATATCCAAACTATTTCAAGGGGTGGAGCCAGTGCCTAGGCTGAACCTGTAACTCATCCTCAGGACCAAGAGCCCACGGTGAGAGTCCAGCTGGTACTTTCCTGTCTCCACTCTCAATGTGCATTCTCTATCTCTTTCTTCTTTTTTCTTCTTTTCAATTAAGATTCTAGGGTTTGGCCGGGCACGGTGGCTCAACCCTGTAATCCCAGCACTTTGGGAGGCCGAGACGGGCGGATCACGAGGTCAGGGGATCGAGACCATCCTGGCTAACACGGTGAAACCCCGTCTCTACTAAAAATACAAAAAACTAGCCGGGCGAGGTGGTGGGCGCCTGTAGTCCCAGCTACTCGGGAGGTTGAGGCAGGAGAATGGCGTAAACCTGGGAGGCGGAGCTTGCAGTGAGCTGAGATCCGGCCACTGCACTCCAGCCTGGGCAACAGAGCGAGACTCCGTCTCAAAAAAAAAAAAAAAAAAAAGATTCTAGGGTTTTTATTCACTTTCTGGAAGTCTGAGATAATTGGCAACTTTTTATGCTTTTAGCTATTTATAAAATATTCAAAACTTGTGTTATTTCACCTTGAATCTTGTTCTTAAAGCTCCTGTTCTTCTTGTTCAACTTACTGCTGTGGCATTTTCAGGATATCTAAATCATTGTTCCCCAAAGAAGGAAATAGTCAGAGAGTAGATATAAAAATAAATAATTACAACTCAGAAGTTCACATAATGAACTTTACAGACCCTCCCTCCACAAATAAAACCCTTATATCTGTTTTACCTGTTTTTAAATTAGTATGTGCATTCTAAATTATTTTGATTTTTATAGTTTTAACATTCATTTAAGCCATTTATGTCTATTTTGAGGCACACTTTTACTGTTTTTTGATCATATATTTCCTTTAAAATTATTCAGATTTAATTAAAGCCCTTTTTCCTCTTCTGAAAATACTTTATTTAAAATACCAATATGCTATTAACTAAAAACTGAGGGATCAATTTGAGTTACTCTAAATTGTGTGTAACTCAGACTGTCCCCGTTTGTGCACTGTATTAATAGTGTTTAGTCACAAGAACAGCAGCCCTTACTGCCCTTATGAAGACTGTTCCTTAATGTTCCATGAGGCACATGCATTCTGAGTTCCAGGCTCCTTGGATACAAGGAACAAAACAAACATGTCAGTGTGAAGGTCACATTGGGTGGGTGGTGGAAACTTTTGCTACTGTGATCTAGAAATGTCGATTCTTTCAACTTATCAGATGGCTCCTGTGTCACCTCCCGTCCAGCTTCCTGTAAAAGTCAAGGTTTGTCCTTCTGGGGTAAACAGACAGAGACATTGTTCAGTCACTGCCAAGAGTTCTCTTTAGTAAGAAATGGGAACGTGTCCTCCTACAATTTAAACTGGGAAGTGCTATAAAGTTGGCAACCTAACTTTTATGTTTCCCAAAGGACAGTGATATGGTTTGACTGTGTACCTTCCAAAACCCAGCTTGAATTGTGTCTCCCAGAATTCCCACATGTTGTGGGAGGGACCCAGGGGCAGGTAACTGAATCATGGGGGCTGGTCTTTCCCATGCTATTCTCGTGATAGGGAATAGGTCTCACGTGAACTGATGGGTTTATCGGGGGTTCCACTTTTGCTTCTTCCACATTTTCTCTTGCTGTTGCCATGTAAGAAGGGCCTTTCACCTCCCACTGTGATTCTGAGGTCTCCTCAGCCATGTGGTACCGTAAGTCTAACTAAACCTCTTTTTCTCCCCAGTCTTGGGTATGTCTTTATCAGCAGCATGAAAACAGACTAATACAGTAAATTGGTACCAGAATGGGGTGCTGCTGAAAAGATACCCAAAAATGTGGAAGTGACTCTGCATAGCTTGAGCTTCAAGCCTCTTAAACCTTGCCTGAGAAAATTTCTGCTTGGCTTGATGTTAATTTCTACTTACATGAGAGCCAAAGAACTCAAGAGAGTCCAGTTGTGGTAACAGAATCAGTCTACAATGGTCAATTAAAAATCTTAGTATGATTTTTTTTGAATTACATTGAACGTATAGATCAATGTGTGTGTGCTTAAAGTAGATCAATATGTGTGTACTTCTTTTTAAGAAACAAAAAACTATTTCAGTGGGAACAAAGGAACACATGGCTGGTTCCTATATGCAAGGTGTTTTGTTAGAACAAAACAAAGATGGAATAAATGTGTGTGCACACGTTACAGGATTTTTAGCCCATTCTTCTCATGACTCATCTGCCTTCATTTCCACAAAACAAAACACCACATTTCCAGCTGTCATTGGAGAGTGAGAACACTGGGAAAGCTCTGTCACCTACAGAGATAGGGTTACCCATCACCAGGATGACAAAACCCCACCCCAGCATTCCTTCCCCTATCTGGCCCTTCCGGGGGGTGCAGATCATTGTGGTTTTGATACACATTTCCCTAATGGCTAATGATTGAGCATCTTTTCATATACTTGTTTTTCATTCACATATTTTCTTTGGATGAATGTCTATTCAAGCCTGTTGCCTATTTTTAATTGAGTTGTTATGGTTAAGTTGTAATTCTGGATTCATGTCCTTTATAGATAAACGATTTGCAAATCTCTTCTCTCATTTCATGAATTTACTGTTTCACTTTCTTGATGTGAAACAGTAAATCTATGCTTCTTTTGAAGCATAGATTTTTTGTTTGTTTTTGAGACAGTGTCTTGCTCTGTCACCTGGGCTGATGTGTGGTGGTGCAATCACAGCTCACTGAAGCCTTGATCTCCCAGGCTCAAGCAATCTTCTCACCTTAGCCTCTCGAGTAGCTGGGATTACAGGCATGCACCAACTCATCTATTACTATTATTATTTTTTTTTTTTGTAGAGACGAGGTCTCACTATGTTGCCTAGGCTAGTCTCAAACCTTTCCTCAAGTGAACCTCTCACCTTAGCCTCCCAAAGTCCTGGGATTACAGGCATGAGGTACCATGCCCAGCCTTGAAACACAGATGTTTTTAATTCTGATATAGTCCAACTTGTTTTGCTTTTGCTGCTTGTACTATCTATGAAACTACTTTCAAATCCAAGGTCATGAATATATACCACTATGTTTCTTCTAAGAGTTTTACAATTTGGGTTATTGCATTCAGATATTTGATCTATTTGCATTCATTTTCATATATAGTGTGAGGTAGGGGTCCTTTTTTTTTTTTTTTTTTTGAGACAGAGTCTCACTCTGGCGCCCAGGCTGGAGTGCAGTGGCACAATCTTGGATCACTGCATGCTCCACCTCCTGGGTTCATGCCATTCTCCTGCCTCAGCCTCCCGAGTAGCTGGTATTACAGGCGTGTGTCACCACACCCAGCTAAGTTTTTGTATTTTTAGTAGAGATGGGGTTTCACTGTGTTAGCCAGGATGGTTTTGATCTTCTGACCTCGTGATCCGTCTCCCAAAGTACTGGGATTACAGGCATGAGCCACTGCACTCGGCCCCAAATTCATTCTTTCGCAGGTAGGTATCCAGTGGTCCCACCATTATTTGTTGAAATGACTTTTCTTTTCTTTCTTTTTCTTTTTTTTTTTTTTGAGAGAGAGTCTCACTCTGTCACACACTCTGGAGTGCAATTGTGCAATCTTGGCTCACCGCAACCTTTGCCTCCTGAGTTCAAGCAATTCTCCTGTCTCAGCTTCCCGAGTAGCTGGGATTACAGGTGCACGCCACCACACCCGGCTACATTTTTGTATTTTTAGTAGAGACTGGGTTTCACCACATTCCCCGGGCTGGTCTTGAACTCCTGAGCTCAGGCAATCCACCTGCCTCGGCCTCCCAAAGTGTTAGGCTTGCAGGCATGAGTCATCACGCCTGGCCAAAACGACTCTTCTTATCCCACATTAAATTATTTTGACATCCTTCTTGAAAATCAATTGAGCATAGATGTATGGGTTTATTTCTGGACCTTAATTTCTATTCCATTTATCTCTATAACTATCCTTATGCCAGTACTGCATAGTCTTGGTTACTACAGTTTTGATTTAAAATTGGGAAGTGTGAGTCCCTTTGTTTTGCTTTTTAAATATGTTTTGGCTATTCTGTGTCCCTTGTGCTTCCATTTGAATTTTAGGATCAGCTCGTCAATTTCCACAAAAAGGAAATGAGATTGCATTGAACATGTAGATAATGTTGGGAAGCATTGCCATCTTAATAATATTAAGACTTCCAATGTATAAATATGGGATTTTCTTTCAATAATATTTTATAGTTTTCAGAATCTAACTTTTGTACTTTTGTTGATTCCTAAGTATTTAACTCCTTTTGATGCTATTGTAGGTAGAATTTTTTAAATCTTATTTTTAAATTGTTCATAGCTTCTGCCTCCAGGAACCCCAAAAAGCCTCCCTAAGGCCCCAAACAACCTTCCCAAGGACCCTCGGGCCATGCTGAGTTAAAGGCTCTCTCTGAAGTCACATTAGTCCCAGAGGAGGCTCACGTGGCGGGGCAGTTTGGTGTCATTCCCATTTCAATTCGTCTTTTGATCAGAGATGCTCCTTCAATTACAATCTCTCTACATAGAATTCTTGACCTGCCAGAGAGGCAGTATAATGGTTTTAAAATCCATAAGACAAATGGTGTTTTTCTCATGGGAAGAATGAATGTATGGGCTTCCGGACCCTTGTTAGGTGACCTGATGTTGCAACACAAGAACCAATCCAGCATTCCTGCCTTTTGAAGTCTGAACAACATCCTTTACATTATGTTAAGAAATTTCTGGCCTTATAACGTAATTTATTAGAGGCCAGCATTTGATACATGGATGAGTTCAACAAATTCTTAGAACCATGGCAGGCCACTTTGTCAATATATTCAGCCTCCTCAAATTTCACTTCCACAAATGCCCCAGATTTTTCTTAATCTACAGTAGTAAACTAACTGCTGAAAATTCTTCTAAGATACAGTTACTCTTTGCCCTATTTTAATGTTGTATATATGTATGATTTTATTTTTTCAAACAGGGTCTGGCTTTGTCATCCAGGCTGGATTGCAGTGTTGTGATCATGGCTCACTGCAGCCTCAAACTCCTGGGCCCAAGCAATCTTCCCACCTTAGCCTCCCGAGTAGCTAGGTACCACCATGACTGGAAATTTTAATTTTTTTTTAAGAGATGGGATAGGGTCATGTTACATTGCCCAGGCTGGTCTCAAACTCCTGGTCCCAAATTATCCTCCTGCCTGGGCCTGCCAAAATGCTAGGATTACAGGCATGAGCCACTGTGCTCAGCCTGATTTTGCATTTAATTTTATGGTCATGTTAAATTTACTTTGTTATTCCATGTGAGCAACAATGGAATGGGGGAATAAGATGAATTGTTAGCTGTCTCTTCAGGGCAGCCATATGTACCTATGCAAACAGATGTTAATAGGTGGTCTATCACACGAATCCGGAAGTTCAGTATGTTCCAACCCTTTGGATCATCTCCAATATCACCTTTCCAATAGTGGAGCTATATTTTTTTCTATTCAATATTCTGTTACACGAGAAGTATGACCATATATCCTGCTTTGCTGAGGATATGAACACCTGTTGCTAAGTGCCCTGTGCAGTTAGCTATCCCTTTCACTCTCAAAAATGTCCCAGTTTGGACAATAAATTATATGGTAATTGCATTAATCAGTTCAGGCTGCCATAACAATATACCACAGACTGGGTGGCTTAACCAACATTTATTTTCTCACAGTTCTGGAGACTAAAAGTCCAAGATCAAGGGGCTGAAAGGACTGGTTCCTGGTGAGGTCTCTCCTCCTGGCTTGCAGATGGCAGCATTCTTGTTGTATCCTTACATGGCATTTCCTCTGTGCACATGTAGAGAGACAGAGCTCTGGTGTCTCTTCCTCTTATAAGGACACTAGTCCTATGAGATTAGGGCCTCACTCTTAATGGCCTAACTTAACCTTAGTTTCTTAAAGGCCTTATGTCCAAATACAGTCACTTTGGGGTTTAGGACTTCACAAGTAAATTTGGTGGTGGTAGAGGCCAGCATTTGGTGGTGCTGATGGGAACACAATTCAGAACTGAATTCACAATTCAATTCACAGTGACTCTTGTGAATAAAGTATAAAATTTAACCAGCATTCCACTTTAACAATGCATAAAAAGAGTCTCTAAATTTGGTTACGAGCCATCTTAACCCTATGACTTTAAACAATGTAAGACAGCTTTCAACAATATCATACAAAATCCCTTAGTTTAATTTTTTTGCCTTAATGCTAGAAATTCAAGAGCTAAACTTTAAGTTATTCAAAGCAGTGAGATACCAGTATTACACATAACTTTTGGATTCAGCGTTCTCCATCCTCTTTAAATTGTCATTATCCGGAACCCTAGACCTCCATTCATCCCAGGTGACTATAATGAGTAATAATCAGGTGTTTGCTCATTGCACACCATGAGATGCTTTCAGTCTAGAAAATAAGTCTTATTTGCTCCATCTCATCCAAAAATCAACTCCCAATACCTGATTTTCCAAAGATTCTAATGCCTATACCGCGATTTTCTTCTTTTTTTTTTTTTTTTGAGACGGAGTCTCGCTCTGTCGCCCGGACTGGAGTGCAGTGGCCGGATCTCAGCTCACTGCAAGCTCCGCCTCCCGGGTTTACACCATTCTCCTGCCTCAGCCTCCCGAGTAGCTGGGACTACAGGCACCCGCCACCTCGCTCGGCTAGCTTTTTGTATTTTTTAGTAGAGACGGGGTTTCACCGTGTTAGCCAGGATGGTCTGGATCTCCTGACCTCATGATCCGCCCGTCTCGGCCTCCCAAAGTGCTGGGATTACAGGCTTGAGCCACCGCGCCCGGCCTATACCGCAATTTTCATACCAAATTCTGTATGATTGTTTCTTTACTTGCAAGCAACTGACCAACAGGAGGCAAAAATCGAGTGCCAGAAAGATAATGGGTAGTTCGAGCAATCACAGACTTAGAAAGTACAAAAACCAGGGTGGTTCCAGGACCAGTCAAAAGAATAACTGCATCAAGCTTTTAGGGAGTTGCCATTGGATGACACAGATCCAAACGCCTTTTGAAATTCAGAGACGATTTTATTGGCCACGTCCATCAGAAACATATGGTAGGGTATGACCAGTTACTCAAAAGGAAAAGATGAGATAGTGCAGCCAAAAGGAGGAGGCAAGGGAAACTGGGCAGAGAAAAACAGATGCCTACTATAATATGTATTTTGATTTTGATTTTCGATATTACAATTGTGAGTCTACACTACAATACAGGTCTGCAATTTTTCATTTAGTATAGCACAGCTATCTTTCAATGACTATACAAATTGGTATTTTTTTCAACAGCTGCATAATTCCTATTGAATGGATATATACCATAATTAATTTATTCACTATCCTGATGGACACTTAGGTAATTTTAATAGTCTACCATTAATTTTTTTTTTGCCACTAATACATTTATCTACCTTTGTATATGTTGGTTTCCAAGGAATATTAATTAAAAGGGTATATACATAAAGCAATAGATATATAATCAACAATGGAATGCCCTTGTTTCCACACATTCACCAATACCGAATGTTATCACTCGATTAATCAGTCTTTTGGGGGAAAAGTAGTTAAATAATCACTTTATTTTGCATTTCCTTGATTTCTAGTGATATTGGATAATTTTCATTAACTGCTTTTATTTCATCTTTTGTGAACTGGCCATTAGCTTTGTCCATTTCTCTAAGTTGAAGATTATTATTGATTTGTAATAGTACTTTGAATATCATGAATTACAGTCCTTTGTTATATCTGTTGCAAACACTTTGTGTCAGTCTCTCATTTACCTATTGACTATGATGTTTTCCACCATATGAAAGCCTAATATCAGCTTTGGGGTTATGCATTAGTGCTTAGTCTATTTCAAACCAAGGGTACAAAAACATTCTGTTTTTCATGTACTTTAATTTTACATTTAGTAGAGATGGGGTTTCACCGTGTTAGCCAGGATGGTCTCGATCTCCTGACCTCATGATCCACCCATCTCGGCCTCCCAAAGTGCTGGGATTACAGGCTTGAGCCACCGCGCCCGGCTAATTTTACATTTAGACCTTTAATCTCTCAGGCCTTCATTAGTGTGAAAGGTACAGATCTGTTTTTCCAGTTAGCTAAGTTTCCCAATGCCGTTTAATCCAACCACCTTTTCTCCACTAGAATGAAAAATCCTTTTTATCATATATAAGGGGAGTCTGAAACTCCACATTCTCTGGTGAGGCTACCCAACCCCTAGCTGTTGTATTTCTATCAGCAGAAGTGAAGAGGGAGCCCCAAGCTCCATTTTCTAGCAGTCATGTACTCTGGATAAGAACTTCCCTCACATAGCCCTCTATACTGCCACAGAAAGCAGTTAAGAGGGAACTCAAGACGTCTGGGTGCTTCAGTTAAAAAAAAAAAAAAAAAAAAAAAAAAGTACTCTTCCAGGGATGAACATAACTACAAAAGGACAAGGGATTCCTCTTTGAGGATACGAAAATGTTCTAAAACTGATGGTGATGGCTGCACAACTCTGTGAATGAACTAAAAGCTGTAAGTTGCACACTTTAAGTGGAGCTTTGGGGCTCCTTCTTCACTTCTGCTGATGGATAGAGAGGAGAGCGTATGGATGTTCTTCTCCAGAATTGCTTTGTCTCAATAAAGCTGTCACTCAAAAAATACCCTTCCACCAGCTTCTAAATCAACATTTATATGAGTGAATATTACTGCCATGATCTCTATGAAACCATCAGCCCTCCCTTCCTCCAACACTCAAAGCATCATAAACAGTATCTGCCTTCAGACTACCATGACTATTTTCATTATGCCTTTTGTGTCTCGCAGTTACCTCTAGTTCGTCCCTCATCCTCTAATACCCACATGTTCTGGGGACAGTAAGGTGCCTGATCCAGCACTCCCTAGCTTCTTTTTTAGATCATTTCTCTTTATGGGACATATCATATATTTATCACATGGCATGCACTTAATTTTTTCTGTTCTACTAGATCTGTAAGAGCACGTATTTTTGTCCATTTTGTACCTTATTGTATCCTCCAGCACCTATAACACTGTGTGACACATTAGCAAATGTTCCGTTAGTATTCGTACTACATTCCCAGTGTAAACTACATTCCTTGTTAAAATCAAAATTCTACAGATGATGAGAATCAGCTTCTCAACTAAAAAATATATGAAAATTTTTATTGGAGTATCAATGAACTTACCACTTTAATTTAGGGAGAAATATTTTTATCAGCCTTTCTATACAGAGGCATGTCTAGCCTTCCTATTTTTAAATATTTTTAAAATAAGTTTAAGTTGTAATATCTACATTCAGACACTAATTGCAGTGTACCTATTTTTATGTTTTGGTATGTCTTGTCAATCTCATGGAACAAGATGGAAGGTCTTACTGCATTTTATTTTATGCTAGAACAGTTTTACCACAGGAATTGTCTGTGGTACTTTTATAAAGGTGAAAGTATTGCATTACCCTTTTCAGTTTGTTTCATGGCTATTAATCTATTCAAGTTTTTTTGGCTTGTTACTTTTAGTTTAATGCTAACCACCCTGGTTAGTCCTACATTCTACCAAATGCTTTTGTTCTGTTTTTCCTTGAGACAGTGTCTGGCTCTGCTGCCCAGCTGGAATTGCAGTGGTGTGATGACTCACAGCAACCTCTACCTCCTGGGCTCAAGCAATCTTCCTGCCTTGGCCTCCTGAGTAGCTATGACTACAGGTGTGCACCACCATGCCTGGCTAATTTCTGTATTTTTTGTAGAGATAGGGTTTTATCATGTTGCTCTGGGTGGTCTTGAACTCCTGAGCTCAAGCAACCTGCCTGCCTCAGCCTCCCAAAGTGCTGGGACTACAGGCATGAGCCACTGTGCCCAGCTAAAAGCTTTTGTTCTAATTGACTGATTCTCTCTTCTCAGTGTCAGGTCAAGTGAGAGTTGCTCAACAATGCCACAGAGGGAGTGATAAGCCACCATGTTACCTTGTGTACCATACATCTTTCAATTCTGAGTTTGTTCATCTTTCCTCTCAACCAGACTAGAGTCTTCTGTCTGCTCTAAAATCTTAGTCTTTTTTTTTTTTTTTTTTTTGAGATGGAGTCTTGCTCTGTCACCCGGGCTGGAGTGCAGTGGCCGGATCTCAGCTCACTGCAAGCTCCTCCTCTCGGGTTCATGCCATTCTCCTGCCTCAGCCTCCCGAGTAGCTGGGACTACAGGCGCCCGCCACCTCGCCCGGCTAGTTTTTTGTATTTTTTTAGTAGAGACGGGGTTTCACCGTGTTAGCCAGGATGGTCTCGATCTCCTGACCTCGTGATCCGCCCGTCTCGGCCTCCCAAAGTGCTGGGATTACAGGCTTGAGCCACCGCGCCCGGCTAAAATCTTAGTCTTGACTTACTGGTTTGGTTTACTTGCTGCTTAATATGACCGTTTGTAAGGAAACCTTACCTTAATGGCTAGCATTTGTTTAACAATAACTATATGCCAGTGTGTGCTAAACCCTTGAAATGGATTAATATATTTTCCAAATCAAGGGTTTTAAATGGGAAAGTAAGTATGTATTTTTATTTTTAAAAGGTTAGGCTGCCTACAGTGTTAAACATGTACTTGATAGGAGCAAAAGGGGCAACAGTTATGCTACTGCAGAAATCCAGATGAGATGATCGCGTCTTGGACTATGATGATGGAACATGTGCCGGAAAAAAGCAGATGGATTCTAGAAGCATTTACAAGATTGAATCTACAGGACTTGGTGGTATGGGAGGGCAGAGGAGAGAATAACTGATGACTCTCCAGTATGAATTCGCTGATGATGAGCAAGATGTACACTCTGCCTGAACGCTTTTCCACATTCTTTACACTCATAGGGCCTTTCTCCAGTATGAATTCTCTTATGGAGAGTAAGATGGGCAACCTGGCTGAAGGCTTTGCTACATTCCTTACACTCATAAGGTTTCTCTCCTGTATGAATTCTCTGATGTAGAGTAAGGGATTTACGATGGCTAAAGGCTTTCCCACAAACGTTACATTCATAAGGCTTCTCACCAGTATGACATCTCTGATGACAAATCAGGGATGCCCTCTGTCTGAATGCCTTCCCACATTCAAGACATTCATATGGTCTTTTGCCAGTGTGGAGTCTCTGATGTTGAACAAGATATGAGCCATCACTAAAGGCCTTCCCACATTCAATACATTCATAAGGCTTCTCACCAGTATGAACTCTCTGGTGCTGAACAAGATGTGCAATCTGACTGAAGGCCTTACCACATTCCTTACATTCATAAGGTTTCTCCCCAGTGTGTATTTTCTGATGTTGTGCAAGGTGTGCATTCTGGCTGAAGGTTTTGCTGCATTCCTTACATTCATAAGGTTTCTCTCCAGTATGAATTCTCTGATGATGAGCAAGATGCGTGCTCTGCCGGAAAGCTTTCCCACATTCTTTACATTCATAGGGTTTCTCTCCAGTATGAACTCTCTGATGAAGAGTAAGAGACCCACGATGGCTGAAGGCTTTCTCACAGGTATTGCATTCATAAGGTTTCTCTCCTGTATGAATTCTCTGATGTACTGTCAGAGATGAGCCATGGCTAAAAGCCTTCCCACACACATTACATTTGTAAGGTCTCTCTCCAGTATGAATTCTCTTATGCTGAATAAGTCCTATGTGATCAGTGAAAGCCTTCCCACAATCAATACAGTCAAACGGTTTCTCTCCAGTATGATAATATCGCCGATGACGTATAAGAGAAGCATTTTGCCTGAAAGCTTTTCCACAGTCAATACATTCATAGGGTCTTTTCCCAGTGTGAATCCTTCGATGATGAGCTAGGGATGAACAATCACTAAAGGCCTTCCCACATTCAATACATTCATAGGGTTTTTCTCCAGTATGAACCCTCTGATGTTGAGCAAGGTGTGCAAGCTGGCTGAAGGCTTTATTACACTGTTTACACTGATAAGGCTTCTCACCAGTATGAACTCTCTGATGTTGGACAAGATGAGCATTCTGGCTGAAGGCTTTCCCACATTCAGTACATTCAAAAGGTTTTTCTCCTGTGTGTATTCTCTGATGTTGAGCAAGGTGGGCACTCTGGCTAAAGGCCTTTCCACATTCAATACATTCATAGGGTTTCTCTCCTGTATGAATTCTTTGGTGAAGAGTAAGGGTTGAGATTTTGCTGAATATTTTCTCACAGTCATTACATTTTAAAAGTTTCTTTTCTCCACAGTCTTGCTTGTGTTTTTTCACAACTGAATGTGTTTTTAAGCTTTTCTTATCTGTATGAAAATTAAACATTCTCTCTTCCACGGGAAAAATCTGTTTTATATAAGATAATGTATTCAGATGAAAAACTGTCCCAGACTTGTTACAGTGGTCTCTTTTTTCAGTAAGAGTATCTACATGAGTGATGGTCTCTTGCCTAAAATGTGTCTTCTGGTTTACAAGCTCCCTCTCAAACAAGTCTTCACGTTTACAGTTTTTCCCTAATGTTGAACATTCAAGGTCATAGCTTGTAAGTCTTTCCATTATTATTGCCGGGGGTAATTTTTCTTCATAAATATCCTGGTTTAAAGATAATGACTTGGTCACCCACACACACTCCAAGTCTGAAAGATATTAAGAAAGCGAATGTCTCCTTTATTAAATGCTAGAATGGAAACTTCGAAAATGAAAATGTGAATCACAGAGTTATTTAAATCCACAAGCGGAAGTACATGTTTTTACAGTTCTTATATAAGATTAGGTGATACAACCACCCTTGCACTGATATGATAAATCCTCATTGGTCATGGTATACTATTTCAATATGACCTTTTAAGATTTTGAACCAATATTGATAATTGAGGTTTGTCTCTAATTTCCTTTTTTGGTGCTATTTTGGCAGATTTTGGTATCATAGGATACGCTGTATTCATAAATGAAAATGTTTTAAGCTCTCCTTTTTATTCTCTATCCCAGAAAAATTGAAACAACATTGGTGATATTTTTCCTTAAAGAACTATTTGGGGATGTGGCTTCTTTTCTTGGGGGAGGCAGTTCCTATACAATATTCTACATTGCTTTGATGGTAACCTACTTGTTTAAATGTTGTATTTCCTCTTGGTATCAGTTATGGTAACCTACATTATTATATTCTCCTAGAATATCATCTATTTTTTCAAATTATTTATGGAGAGTTGAGGAAAATAGATTCATATGATTCTTTTTTCTTTTTTTTTTTTTTGTTTTTGTTTTTTGAGGCGGAGTCTCGCTCTGTCGCCCAGGCTGGAGTGCAGTGGCCGGATCTCAGCTCACTGCAAGCTCCACCTCCTGGGTTCACGCCATTCTCCTGCCTCAGCCTCCGGAGTAGCTGGGACTACAGGCGCCCACCACCTCGCCCGGCTAGTTTTTTTTTTTTTGTATTTTTAGTAGAGACGGGGTTTCACCGTGTTAGCCAGGATGGTCTCGATCTCCTGACCTCGTGATCCGCCCGTCTCGGCCTCCCAAAGTGCTGGGATTACAGGCTTGAGCCACCGCGCCCGGCCAATATGATTCTTTTAAGTTCTTATGCATGTGTGGTTATTTATAATTATTTTGTTTTTGTGTTTCCTCTCATTTGTCCTTACAGTTTATATACTGTATTGGTTTTCTAATGAAGTATATACAAAACTTTATTTATAATTTTCAGTAGCGCTACTGTTTCTAATTCATTTATCCCTACTTTTATTTGCAGAAGTATAAATCACTACATATAACTTATCTGGGTTTTCCTTAAATTCATTTTGTTCTTTTTCTAATATTGTGAATTGGATGTTTACTGATTTTCATTATTTCTTATTTATTAATGTACATAGTTAGGACCACAAGTAACCCACAATCCCCTCCTTGAAACTGTAAGAGCTGAAAAGTAGGGCCAGGTGTGGTAGTGCATTCCTGTAGTCCTAGCTACTCAAGAAGCTGAGGTGGGAGTACTGCTTGAGCCCAAAAGTTCAACTCCAGCTTGGGTACCATAGCAAGGTCCTGTCTCTAATTTTAAAAAGTAAAATAAAATAAAATAAAATAAAATGAAGAACTGAAAGTAGGAAAAGTCTACGCTTCAGGCCACAGATTAAACCAGGACCATCTCATTTGAGGTTCATTTTCTTGCAGTGTATTTCTGTTGTCTCTTATCTAGCTTTCTAAATCAGTAAAACAGCTACAAAGCAAGGCAATTTGAAAAAATTGAATAAAATACCCTGGCTCAAAAATCCCAGTGAGCACAATGTAAGTGGGGAAATCACGTACACAGGGAAAGAAAGTAATATTCATGAGCTAATTTCTTCATCTTTTGTAAGGGTATCAGAAGATAATGTCTGGAATATCAAGCAGAAAAATTCTAAATGACCTTAAAATATATAAAGACATAAAGGTAACAATTTACAGAACTAAAAACTTTTCTAATTTAAAGGGTGGGCTGGTATAAAGAAGAGAGTGAGAAAAAACAGACCTAATAAACAACAAAAGAATAAATAACAAAAGGAATACAAAAGAGAAAAAGGCAAAGGGAAGAAAATAGATATAATACATGTTAACTCAATAAACTCACCTTTTAAAGAAAGGAAAATATTTAAACCAGTTCCAAAAACTAAACATCAGCTCGTCTAAAGGATTCAGAAATGTTTGAAGTCAGGGATGATGACAACAATATGGTGCTTGAGTAGAATTAGACAAACATCAGTAAAACAAGAGCTCAGAAATAGACCCTGGTATGCATAAGAAATCAGTAAAGGTAAAGGAGGTATGTTACACCAGTAGGGAAGAGAATAACTATTCAAAAACTAGTGTTAGAAGACAAGTTTCAGTTTGGGAGGGAGTTTGAGAGGTGTTTTCCAACAAATTTCAGAGAGAAGAACATGTTGAGAACAGTTCCTTTACCTCTAGGTATCCTGCACTTACCTGGGCACAGGCCTCTGGTCATCTCTCCTTTTATCACCCAAGGGTCTTTCTCTTGCTCCAGTAAGGAGATCACATCTGGTTTAGAAAGGCAAAGACCTGCATGTAAAAAAACATATAAAAATTGCCTATGCTGTGGAAGACTGTGGGAAATTCTGATAATGGCATAAAAGACTACTGAGTCATGGGGAGGCAAAAGGAGGAAGATACTCTTACCCACTGAAACTAGGTTCCTGTAGTTTTCTAACATCACCTTCTTGTACAAACTTCTCTGAGCAAGATTCAGCCACTCCCATTCATCTTGGGAAAAGTCTATGGCCACATCTGTGAAAGTCACTGAACCCTAAAATGACACAAATATAATCTTGCTCACTCAGTGTTCACATTCCAATGTGGCTCTAGGGTAAAGGGTTATGCTGTTCTCACTTTGGGATTAAAAACACTATGTATAAGTAACTGCACTAAGGGTCTAAATGATCCAGGTCACATAAGTTATTGGACAACTTTTCTGCCTAGTTATGCTGTACATATTAGGAAAAAGAAAAAAATGAGATACTCCTTGCTCTTCAAACATTTGCAATTCTAGGTGGTTAGAATACATTACCATTAAAAAATGCTGACTACATTCAAAACAGGATATAATCAAGTGCTAATGCAATGCTATTCATGTTAGGAGCTAAATCACTTCTCTACATGGAGAAACTAAAGGGCTCTGGAACTGTGAGAAAAACTTGCAAGGAAGGATGCTGACCTGATGAACATGATTTCAATCTCCACAATATTTTCTAAGAAATCTTAGTGTTCTTGAGATGTTAAGAGGTATGCCTAAAAAATGAAAGAAAAAAAACACACCTAGCTATAGTATTTTCTTCTGACATAAAAATATATTTGTATTAGGAGAGAAGAACACATTTGCAAAGTTGTTTTTTGTTTTCCTTTTTTATTTATTTCTTTATTTTGTAGAGACAGGGTCTCACTATATTGCCCAGGCTGATCTCAAACTCCTGGCCTGTCACAATCCTCCACTTCAGCCTCCCAAAGAGTTTGGATTATAGGCCTGAGTCAACATGCCCAAAAGTTGTTTTTGGATAATCTAATGGGAAATTATCAGGAGAAATAACGTAATGTGAGCACATATCAAGCAACCTGTATTTTGTTACATGAGCTCCATCTCCTAACCAACCCACAAGGTGATCCACTGGACTGTTACTGGCAGATTTTCAATTTATTTCATGACTTCACTTACATCAACATCAGACTTTTAAATAAATACCAGTTTTGAATAAATCAGAAAAAAGGTCAGATTACTCCAACGAATTTGGTCTCTAGTACTGACTAGCTGGGTGAGGTTGACCAAGTTTAACTTCCCTGTGCCTCAGTTTTCCCATCCAAAAAATGGAAATATAGTACTTGCTTCACGGCAGCATTGTGAAAATTAAATGAAGAAACAGGTCTAAAGTGCCTGGCATGATGTAATTGCTTGAGAATTGTTGCCTATGATAAGGATGAAGAAAGACAGAAGGGAAAAAACAAAGAGAGGGAAGAAGAGGAGGCCAAGAAGAACAGGTGAAACATTTCATTTAGTATTTTAGTAATAGTTCTTACATCTTATTTTACCTAACTGTAGTATGCTACAATAGTTTAGACATGGTCTTTGAATCTAGATTACCTATATTAAAATACTGTTCTGTTTAGTTGAGCTATTAGCTTTGCTTTTAACCATTGAAGATATTTGTATAAACTCAAGAGAACAGTCTATTGTATTTACAAACAATATTTCCCATTTCTGTTGCACTTCCTTCACCCTGATGCTCCAAGTCCCCTTCAGGCATAATTTCTATCTGAAGAACTTCCTTTAGTGATTCTTGTAGAATTCTGGCAGTGAATTAACTTATTTTAGCTGCATTCCTAAGGGCTATTTCCCTGGACATAATATTCTAGGTTGACAGTTCTTCATCATTTTCCAGTGGCTGTTTTTTTAGATTTTTTTGTCTTTAGTTTTCAGCAGTTTGATTATCGACTAGAAGGCTTCTCCTGCAGCTCTTTCTGTCCACATCATTACTCACTTGCAGGTTTTGAGTCTCTTGAAGGTAAATGCACTATGGTCTGGCGGTACTTCAAATCTGGGGCTTTTTCCCCAATCTGACTGCTACTACTTTTTTTTTTTTTTTTTTTTTTTTTGAGACAGAGCCTTGCTCTGTTGCCCAGGCTGGAGTGTGGTGCTACAATCTTGGCTCATGGCAACCTCTGCCTCCCATGTTCAAGTGTATTCTCATGCCTCAGCCCCTCGAATAGCTGGGATTACCGAAATGCACCACCACACCTGGCTATTTATTATTATTATTTTTGTAGAGACAGGATTTTACCATGTTGGCCAGGCTGGTCTTGAACTCCTGGCCTCAGGTAATTCACCCGCCTCAGCCTCCCAAAGTGCTGGGATTACAGGTGTGAGTCACTGTGCCCAGCCTGCCTGCTACTATTTACTTTACAGAGACCTCAGATTGCTGTTACAGGCATGCTGTCCTGGTTTTATAGCAATTTCAGTGGGAAAAAGAGTGGGGTGTGTATAGTTCATCTTAACCTTTATGACAAATTCTGCCACTCTTAAAATATTTTCCTCTGGCAACTGACACGAATGTTTTTGTTTAAAATGTCTAAATGTTCCAAGAAACAAGTTACCTTGGTAGTGTATGTTTTTGTGGCATTATACCTAAGAAAAGATGTCATGCTCTGGCCATAAGTTGTTATGCCTATTATAAAAAAAAAATTTGGCCGGGCACAGTGGCTCACACCTGTAATACCAGAACTTTGGGAGGCCGAAGCTGGCAGATCACTTGAGGTCAGGAGTCTGAGACTAGCCTGGCCAACATGGTGAAACCCCATCTCTACTAAAAAAAAAATTAGCCGGGCGTGGTGGCACATGCCTGAATTCCCAGCTATTTGGGAGGCTGAGGCAGGAGAATCACTTGAACCTGGGAGGCAGAGGTTGCAGTAAGCCAAGATTGCACCACTGCACTCTGGCCTGGGCAACAGAGTGAGACTCTATCTCAAAAAAAAAAAAAAAGCAAACAAAACTACTCCATTAAAAAAATATTAATTTTCTAAGTTTGTAAACCAAATTCAATACTTTCTTACAATAAGCAATTTGCTGGTGAAACTAGATTAGCAGTTTATCTTAATCAGAACATGAACTGTAGCTCTGAAGCTTCCATTGTTGGCCATAAAAATAATAAAATTTAAATGTTCTGGAGTAGGGTCAGTTTGAGAAACTTTAATCCACAAGGAATGAAAAACTAAGAATTTAGTTAAAGAAAATAATCAGAGATGAGGGCAAAAATTCAACTACAAGAATGATTACTGCAACACTGTATTAATAGCAGATAATTGTCAACAATTTACCTATGGAACATCAACAAACAGATTATGGTATTCATCCTAGAAAGAAGAAAGGATGTAAAACATTCCTTGGCATTTTAAGATGTTTACCGCTCCATGGTCAAATGGGGAAAACAAACCTTTGCATACTCCGATCAGAATGCCATCAATTCCACCTGTGCCTGCACTTCCTCTGTTTCATTCAAGGCGTAACTCAGGAATCACTTCCTCTGTGAAGTTCCCCCAACCCTTCCTGCCCTCCGCAGTGAGTAGGATGGTGCAGGTTATATCCTGCTCAAGGATTCCTCACCAAGGAGGCAGGAAGGAGATAAAATACGGTAGACTTCCTCTTGCTGTATTGTGTAGCCTGTTACAGAGCTTCACCAGTAGAGAGGAAGAGCCATCCTTTTTCTAATTCACCTAAAGATATCATATGGGCTATTAATGGCCCTTCCCAAGTATTGCACTGTGAGTCTACTCTCTGCTTGCAGCACTTATCACACTGCATAAGTGTTTGCTGCCTTTTCATTTCTCCAACAGATTATAACCTCTCTGAGAATCAGGACTGAGACTTAGGAACTAGGCATGGAAATTTCCTCTGAGGATGCACTTCTGCTTTGTCAGATGCCTATGAAAAGACTGAGCATAAGGGAAGGCCTCAGACTGGGTCATTTCTTGAATGAAAAATAAACAATGAGTAGGAAGAAGAGAAGGAACCTCTGAGAGGGCACCGGGCTGTGTTGAGTCTATCACTCACTCACAACCCCATCACATCTCAGAAATGGAAGAAACAGGAAACAGGCCTCAGGGTGGAACTCTTAAGCACAAAATTTTCAGAAGAAAACAAGCATTGCCAAATCCTGAAAAGCAAGACTATTTTAGTGGTGACAGGGGGAATACTAACTCACCAGGGACATGGCTTTACGAAGTTTAATTCCTGCCACCTCTACCTCTTCCTGGCTCTTCATTTGGAAAAGAGCTTTACTCTGGCATTGCAGAGCTGGGGACGAGAAAGTAGTAGTGAGAAACCAAGTAGCACTAATAATCAGTCTAAAAATGCTTCCTTCCCTTCAGCTTCTTCTGTCCTCACTCACAATCCTCCCTCCAACTCCCCCACCCCACAGTCCAGATGCTCTTTGTGAGACTTGAAATATATAGCTGGGGTTCCCCTCTGTTCTGGGTTTTCAGGATGAGCATAATATATCTTGACCCCCTCTTCCCATCAGCCACCAATTCATTAACAACAGATGTATTAATACTAGGTGTTCTCTATGTGTGGGTACATTTTTTTTTTCTAAGACAGGGTCTCACTCTGTTGCCCAGGTTGGAGTACAGTGACATGATCATAGCTCACTGTGTCTTCAAACTCTGGGCTCAAGTGATCCTCTTGCCTAGGCCTCCTAAGTAGTTAGGACTACAGGCATGTGCCACCATGCCAAGCTAGTTTTTTTCTTACTTCTTTTTTTTTTTTTGAGACGGAGTCTCGCTCTGTCGCCCAGGCTGGACTGCAGTGGCCAGATTTCAGCTCACTGCAAGCTCCACCTCCCGGGTTTATGCCATTCTCCTGCCTCAGCCTCCCGAGTAGCTGGGACTACAGGGGCCCGCCACCTCGCCCGGCTAGTTTTTTTTTGTATTTTTTAGTAGAGACGGGGTTTCACCAGGTTAGCCAGGATGCTCTCGATCTCCTGACCTCGTGATCCGCCCGTCTCGGCCTCCCAAAGTGCTGGGATTACAGGCTTGAGCCACCGCACCCAGCCTTCTTACTTCTTATAGTGATGGGAGTCTCACTATATTGCCCAATTGCTCACTATATTGCTTGAGGCCAGGAGGTGTCAACCTCCTGGAGTTGGGTATCTGGTCAACTTCCTGGCCTCAAGCAATCCTTCTGCCTTGGCTTCCCACAGTGCTAGGATTACAAGCATGAGCCACCATGTCTGTGCTGTGTCTATTAATACTCTCTTTAAATCTCCACAATCTTCAATCAGAATAGGGTATATTGTCACCATTTTACAAATGAAAGCTCTGGGAAGTCAAGTCTTTTTCACAAGTCACACGAGTTTGTAAATAAAGAAACACAGTCCCTAACCTAGGTCTGGCTAACTCTACCACAAAAGTTATTTGCTCAGACACCAGAAAATAACAGAAAATATGTCCTCTGTGCAACTGGCCAGGATTTGTGAAGATTCTATGAGACAAATTCCTTGGAGAATTCCACGTTTCCCAGAGGGAGGCATTCCTTTTGTTACAAGAGTCCATGTGACTTGCAGACAACTAAACGAAAAAATCCTCGTGAGGCCCAGGATCTCATTTTGTTTTGTGACAAACTACAGTGTTGAAGCAGTCCCCTCACTCCACTGAGCCACGTTTCCTTAATTAGGAAGAGGATAAAGTATCTGAATTCTGGTTTCTTTCATCTAAATTTCACTGCCTTCTCAAAGGATTATCATAATGATGATAAAAATAAACACATTACATGGCAGAGACTATACCAAGTGCTTTACATGTATGAAGTCATTTAATCCTCATGCCAGTACTGTAAAGTATAGAATATTATCATCTCCATTTTAACCTAAGAACTTAGAGTCACAAAGTTTTTTTTTTTTGAGACAGAGTCTCGCTCTGTCGCCCAGGCTGGAGTGCAGTGGCGTGATCTCCGCTCACTGCAAGCTCCGCCCCCCAGGTTCACACCATTCTCCTGCCTCAGCCTCCAGAGCAGCTGGGACTACAGGCGCCCACCACCACACCCGGCTAATTTTTTATATTTTTAGTAGAGACAGGGTTTCACCGTGTTAGCCAGGATGCTCTCAATCTCCTGACCTCGTGATCCACTGGCCTTGGCCTCCCAAAGTGCTGGGATTACAGGCGTGAGCCACCATGCCTGGCCTACAGTCATAAAGTTTTTAAGAAAAAAACCCCAAACCTGCTCAGTAGAGGTTCCGGGATATGAACACTTTAGTTATTTAACCCTTTCAGAGTCAGTTTCTTCAATTGTCAAAAGCGGGTAAGAAACCTACCTGAGACAGTCGTTGAGGAAAGAAACCTACCTGAGACAGTAGTTGAGGAGACTACATGACAGCCAGTGACTCTGGAGTCAGCCTGTTCTGGATCTGAATCCCGGTTCTTCCACTTACTAGTGATTACTTATCCTCTCTATGATTCAATGTCTTCATCTGTAAAAAAGAGGTAAGGTAGTTCCTACTTCATCATGTTGTGAAGTTTGGTGTTGATGCTCCCAAAAGGTCTTAGAACTGTGTCTGGCACATAATAAACACTCATTAAACATTAGCTATTACTATTGCACACAGGAAGCTAAACAAGCAAAAAACAATATGGCTAAAAATAGCCCTTCTTCCCCCTTTCTCTTTATTGGAGTGGGAGGCCAGAGGGGAGGGAGAGAAGCCCAAGGAATGGGGATATCTTCCATAATTGATCAGAACGTGATTAACCCACAGTAAGGCTGTGGTGAAGCTGTGAATCTCGCCTTCTTCCCAAGTCCCATCCTATAGTGATAGATGGGACAACGCTCTGGAGAGTAAAAATCTAAATGCTGAGCTCTTCCTTGAAGAGCAGCAGAATACCCAGAGGTAATGCTATAATGGGTAATATAACGGGTAGTGTTCTCTCCCCTGGGCCCTTAGTGATATCCCAAGGACCTGAGTTAGGTATCTGGTTAGGTGTCTCTGGCCAAGTCAAGGTCCCTCCCTAGCTAAACCCAGCTCCACTCCGACCCAAGATGACCCTCCAAATCGTTGGACTTCCGGGTCCACTAGCCTTAGAAACGGGAGACATCGTCCTCCAGCACCTGAACCCCAAAGGACAGCACCCAAAACCTCAATGTCCACTCCTGCAGCTGCATCCGTCATCTGTCACTCTCGCCTGTGTACTCTGTTCCCATGGTCTTCGCTCCTCGCTGTCCTGTGGACATGGAGTCGTGTCCTGAGCTCTGCCCCCTCCAGATAGGGCCGACAGGAAACGCTTCAGCCGAGGCCGCCCCGCCCGGGCACCTTCCCCAGGGTATAGGGCTTTGCCCACACTGGGCTCTACGCAGTCGATACAAGGGAGGGCGGGGTAAGCCTCCTCCGGCCAGGTTTCCTGCTCTCGGCCGGTTAAAGTGCTTCACTCATTCCAACACACACCGCCTTCCGCACGCCGCCGGGACGTGCACGCAGGCGCAGATTCGTGGCCATGCACCGGGCAGTCACACACTGGGCCGCCATCCCCGCGCGCGCTCGCCCCGCTCAGCGCCGCACCACACGCTCACCACTTACGGGCACTCACAGCCACCAGGCCACACGCGCACTCTCACGCCCGCCGCCCACGCAGGAGCCGGGGCGCCGCCCTCGCCTCGCCCCAGTCCAGCCTCGGCCGCCGCCCCGCCTAGGCCCGCCTTCCCCTCAGCACCCGACGGCGCGGCTTCGGATCCTCTCCGGAGGTAGGCGTGTCCTCCGCCGCAATGGTCCCTGGGAAGTGTAGTCCCGGACCGAGGCGGCGTTCCGGAAGCGGGCTCCGGCTTTGCGAGGAACGGCTGCTCTCAAAGCCTGGCGGTTACTGCCCTGTGTCCTCTTTTGGGCCTCTCCTGGTCCTCCTGGTTCAGCCCGGAGTCTGGGTCACCGAAGTCAGGCCGCTTCACGGAAGCGAATCACGGCGCAAGGGTTTGTGGAAGCCATCGCCAGGCTCCGAGTGTTCAGATGCAGCTGCCAGGCTCAGGGCACAGGGAACTGACTTCCAGCTCGCAGGAGCGCCCGTCCGTGGTGGGTATGGTCGCAGGCGTGGGGTGTGCAGGAGCAGTGGGACAGCACTGAAACGCAGTGGGTAAGGAAGGCGTAGCGGCCACCTCAGGAGAGAAAACCATGATAGGGCGGGGCTTGGGGCGCGTGCGGGGCCTACGGGATGGAAAAGTGAAGAGATTTGGATTTGTCTGCTTTGCACACTTGTGACTTTCTGGTGGTGCGCGTGTGGAACTTGTTTTATTTCATGTCTACTAGTTACCGCTCTCTGATATATGGTACGCCCCTCATTCCCCCAACCCCATTTTATCTCTCCCTGCTAGAAGGAGGGTTCGAAGAAGGCACACAGCTTACATCCTGTTCAGGGTTATATTCTCAGTTACTGAAACAGCACATAATAGGTACTTATTTATTTTTTAATTTTTTTAGGAAATCACGAAATCTAGCATTGCCAGCCCCACCATGACACATGTTATGGGCTCAATGTGTCCTCCCAAAATTAATATAATGAAACCCTAACTAATGTGATGACGTTAGGAGGTGGGACTTTGGGGAGGTAACTGGATTTAGTTTAGGTCATAAGGGTGATGCCCTTATGATGAGGTCAGTGCACTTATTAAAAAAGAGGAAGGAGGGGTCTCCATGTTTACACAACCACCAAGAAAAGGCCATGTGAGGACACAGCAGGATGTAACCCATTTGCAAGCCAACAGGGCCCTCACCAAGAACTGTGCCAGCACTTTAACTTCTCAGCCTTCAGAACTGTGAAAAATAAAGCCTCTTCATCAAGTCACTTAGTCTATGATATTTTGTTTTAGCAGCTGCAGCTGACCAAGACACAGCGTCATAGATACTGGCTCACCAGAAATTAACTCACCCAGTCACACTTAATCACTCAAGGCCACACAGTGACATCTAGACTGGACTCCTGGATCCAGTTTACATCAGACATCACAAACACCATAATAAAGCCAAGTCTAGCTGTGAAGATACTTTCTCTCTGAAACAGCAAATGTCATCTTAGAGCTTGTAACTATTGTGGTTATCTGAATTGGATAAAAATGATAGTATTCTCATTTTAACTCTGGCATATAAAGAGCTCGGAAGCCTTCATTCCCATCCTCACAACAACAAAACCATTCAACAAACTGAAAATCAACTTTTCTTAGATCCATCAGAGAACTGAAGATAGAAAGGAAACTGACACCCCAAAATCCTGAGAAAGAAAAATACATAAAATTACAGCCAAGGTTAGCTTACTTGAAGCAGAAGCCACTGGAGCTATAAACTGATAGAAACTTTTATTTTATAATTTTGATGAATAGCCACAAGTTAGTGTCGGTTAACTTGTGAGTTAAAAACTCCTAGGGGCCTAATCTTAGATGGGCCCCACACTTTCATAAATTTTACCTCCAGAAACCCTATCAAATTCCCTCAGTGAAGAATGGGGAGAAATCTCAGATTTTTGGGCAAGGGGAGGAGAAAAGTAACCACAGCATTCTCCATAATAAACACCTGCACTCCAAGGAAAACTACTTACTAGAGTCTTGTTGGACCTTCGGGAGAGGCAGTTGGCCAGCTCCAGTCCCTCTATAGCCTGTCTGTCTCAGTAAGGCAGGATTTTTAAAAGGCTAAGAAGTGGTTGTGAAGATCACAGTCCAAGGACTCAAGCCTACTAGAAAAATGGTATTTAATAATAAGATTATAGAATGCTTCCCTCCCCACTGTACCTCACTGCCACACTAATGGGACTCTGGTCGTAGATTACAATAGAGAAAGCTGCGAGGCACGGACTTTATTTAAGAAGGAGTTCTTAGGGAAGCCCACAGAAGGAGAAGCATCTTGGAAAAAGGAGACAACATACAAGAACAGATGGGTAATGTAAGCAGAGAGATGCAAACTGTAAGAAGGAATCAAAAGGAAATCCTAGCAATTGAAAACCATTGTAACAGACATGAAGATTACCTTTAATGAGCTTGTCAGTAGACTAGACACTCTGAGAAATGAATGAGTGAGCTTGAAGATATGTTAATAGAAATTTCCCAAACTGAAATACAAAGAGGAAAAAATGAAAAAAGAAAAAGAACAGAATATCCAAGAACTGTGGGACAATTACAAAAGGTGAAATATATGCATAACTGGAATACCAGGAGGGGAAGAGAGAAAGGAGAGAAAATATTTGAATAATGACTGAGAATTTTCTAAAGTTAATGACATACACCAGGCCAGTGTGGTGGCTCATGCCTGTAATACCAGCACTTTGGGGGGCCAAGGTGGGAGGATTGCTTGAGCCCAGGAGATTGAGACCAGCCTGGGCAACACAGTGAGACCCCATCTTAAAAAAAATACAAAAATTAGCTGGGTACGATGCTGTGCACTTGCAGTCCCAGCTACTCGAGAAGCTGAGGTGGGAGGATCACTTGAGCGAGCCGTTATTCTGCCACTGCACTCCATCCTGGGCAACAAAGCAAGACCTTGTCTCTAAAAGCAAGAAAACGAACACCAAACCACACATCTAGGAAGATCAGAGAACACAAAGCATTATCACAAGTCGCCTTTGACATTATCACCAGCACTATTCAGTCTTTTTAATTTCTTTCAATACTTTTTGTTTCAGATTAAATAATTTCTATCTATATTCCACTTCATTAACTATTCTGCTACCTCAAATTTCCTGTTAAACCTATCCAGTAGATTTTTACTTTCCGACATTGTATTTCTCAGTTTTAGAATTCCCATTTTCAAATTGATTTACTCATTTGCTGAAATTCCCATCTGCTTATCCATTAATAGCACATTTTCCTTTATATCATTCAGAATAATTATAATAGGGGCTTTATTATTCTTGTTTGCGAATTCCAATGTTTAAGGATTGGTATTGCTTTTTTCTCTTGAATGTGGCTTACATTTTCACATATCTAATAATTCTTATTGTATGAGTAACACCTGTAGAGACTCTGTTGTCTCTACAGACAAAAAGTCTGTCTGAATTTTGTTTTTAGTAGGCAGTTCACTGTGTTGAACTCAATCTCCAACTCTTGTCTCACTGAGGCAGGTAATGCTAAAGCCTTTGTTGGGATGCTTGGAGTTTGTCAAATACTTGTATAGAAAAGGGACTGTCCAGAAATTTTGGGTCTTAAGGGCTGGTGAAGGCTAAAAGGATAGCGAGAAATACTACATTAAAAACTGGAGGAAAGAAGGTCCTTGTTATGTAATGGCAGAAAGTTTAGCAGCCTGTTATTTGCAGCTAATGCAGGAAGAAGAACTGGGTGACCTAGCTAAGATTTTCAAGCAATTGGTTGAATGTCCTGTTGCTGTTGTTTTCTTGCTGCTTACAGAAACATGCAAAAGAAGAGATATAAATTGAGGGAATAACTTAACAAAGAGGACATTAGGATTTTGAAAATTATTAGCCTCTGTAGGTGGCAAACAATGCTAAAAGCAAGAAAGGGCTTCCAAGCAAAAATGAAATCCAAGTTACTGCTAGGAAAACTAGTCTAGATAAACAACTAAGGGCATGTCTGTAAAATCCAGAACCTCAGAAAGACCAAAGCTGGTATCTCAGAGTATATTTAACCACACAAAGGCTCTGTAAAGAGATTAAGGTGACCTGACAGACACTCTTATTCAAATAATTAGGCCTCTAAGAAGCTTATCTCAGATTTGTGGCTGTGGCTTTTGGCTTGTGCAGTGAACCCCAATGAGGTTCTCATGAAGCCCACAACATTTTCAGAAGAATCAGCAGAAACTCTGCCAACTGGAGTGAGAGGGACAGAGACAGCACAAAGTGAAGAGCTGCCACTAGATTCCTAAAACTCTAGTAAGCAAGCTAAGAAACTATTGAGCTGCAAATGCATTTCAGGAAAAAAAGGATGATTCAGAGGGCAGAACCAAGAGTTTGACCTAATAAAGGAATTTCCAAACATTTGTCTGGCTAGATTTCAGAATTGCTATGGAGCAGTGGCTCCACTGTGTTGGTTAGGGGTGGTGGAGGAGGGGAGACATATAATTTGTTTATTTTCTTTAAAGGTCCGCAGATCAATACCCATACTTAAGAAAGTATATCTTGTGGACCTCATTAGCACCTGTACCTATGTTAGATGACAAGATGATTGACTTGAGGTGATTGTGTAATGAGGTAAGTCTCTGAGAGGGGCCTTGGAAGGGGTGAGTGTATTTTGCACGTGGAAGGGACATGAATCACTGGGAGGTGGGGACAGAGGGAAGACTGTGGTGGACAGCCATTATGATGTCTTTCAAAGTTCCCCACCTCCTCTTATTCAAACTGTTTTGTAATCCCTTCCCCTTGAAGGTAGGCTAAACCTAGTGATTCCTAATTAACCAAATACAAAGATGAGGGGATATCACGTCTAATATTAGGTTGCAAAAGGACTTCATCTTCTATCTTGGGCATCCTCTCCTGCTCACTCACTTTCAAGGAAGCCACTTGCCATATTGTAAGCTGCCCTACAGAGAGGCCCACATGGAAAGGAACAAACATGTCCAGCCAAAGCCTGTGGGGAACTGAGTCCTGCCCACTTACTTGAGCTTGAAAACTGATTATCCTCTAAAGAAATCTTCAGATGACTGTAGCACTGGCCAACAGCTAGACTATATAGCCTTCTGAGAGACCAAGCCACAGGCACCCAACTAAGCTGTGCCTGGATTCCTTACCCAAAGAAATTGAGGTAATGAACGTCTGTTTTCAGTCACTAAGCTTTGGAGATAATTTGTTATAACAACAGGCAATTAACACACCATCACAGTTCCTACTCTATGACTCAGGGAAAATAGGAATTCTATCATTAGTCAAAGGTATTATATTGAATAGAATTATAGTAGCTGCTATTACAATTGAAATCCAAATATTACCTTAACACAGTATAAGTTTGTTTCTCACTCATATAATAATCCATTGCTGGTGTTCCTCGATGACTGGGGAGCTTTCCTCCAAATAGTGATTTAGGGACATAGAGTTCTATCTTTCAGCTTTGCCATTCCATATGATTAAGATGATTCTTCTGTCTGGACAGAACATCCTTTTCTTAAAAACCAAGCCCCAAGTGCATATTGCTTCTGTTCACACCACACTGAAGAAAATTCATCTGATAGACAAAACTGGAAGCAAAGGTGCCTGGGCAGACACATCCCAGGATCAATTCCAGACAGTAGAAAAGACACAAACTTTTGGTGTCATCTGGTCACATCTCACATCATAGATATCATTAACAAATGCACACCCAGGACCTGGGAAAATAGCCACAAGTGTGCATTTGTGGTCTCAGTAGACCTTGTTCTAAGCTACGCTTATATAAGAATTCTTCCATAAGCCTTCACTCTGCGTAAATGCAAGTCTTTTTTGAATTCCCATGGAATTGTTCATAGAAATTTTACAGTCACTCAGGAATACCCAGTCCCCTGCCACTGATTTAAGTCAGTGTGAGATTTGGATGCCATGCCATGGAGTGTTTTTAATTAAAATAAAACCTTAGTGCAGTTTCAACACTGAGGATCAATTATTAATTACAGTAGAAATATCAGAAATCAGAACACTCTTAGAGTTCTGAGGTTACGTTTTTACTTTCTTCTCATAGTTAATGATTGCCCCGTAATCCAGCCTCTACAAATGCCACAGTTCTACAGAAATCAGATACCCTTTTCAAATGTAATCACTCATGAAAACTCTCCACACCTAAAGGAGGAAATAGAGGGAAGACCATTGGGCCCTGATAGGGGAACTTGCAGATGAGTGAAGGGCATGGACATAAATGATCCAACCCAGCATTATGAACTTCTAAATTCTTTCAGTCCATATATATTATGCAAAGTAATTTCTAACCCTCAAAATACACTTTCAACAATGTTCCCTAGATTTTTGATGTTATAACAATAATGAAGGAAATTAAATATTGCTGGGTGAGGTTAATCTCCTTCCTAACTTCCTGTATTTCAAACTACAGGTCATATTAAGCTCTGATTTTGGTTACCAGCCAAGCAATAATGGTGACCATGTGAGAAAAGGGATAATCAAGTTTTCAGTCACAGGCTGGGTATGGTGTCTCACACCTGTAATCCCAGCACTTCAGAAGGCCGAGGCAGGCAGATCACTTGTGTCCAGGAGTTCAAGACCAGCCTGGGCAACATGGCACAACCATCTATCCACAAAAAATTTAAAAATTCTGGGTGTGGTGGCACACGCCTATAGTCCCAGCTACTCCAAGAGGCCGAGGTGGGAGGAACGCTGGAGCCCAGGAGGTCAAGGCGGCAGCAAGCCATGATTACATCACTGCCGTCCAGCTTGGGGGATAGCAAGACCCTGAGAAAGAAAAATAAAGAAAAGAGAGAAAAGAAGAGAGAGAGGGAAGGAAGGGAGGGAGGGAAGAAGGGAGGGACAGAAAGAAGTTTCCAGTCACAAGGGAAACATGGAAAGTAGAATCATTGGGGAGGTTGCTTAAGGGTTGAGAGGGAGAGTCAAGAGAGGGTCGATGTTTTCTAAGATCCTTGAATCCTTCTTGTTAGTCTCATCCTAATAATCCAAATTTCAATATTTCCCTAATTGCTTAACAGAAGTGACAAGGTTGTGAATTCAGTAAGCATCATCGCTGAGCAAATAACTGCATCTACTGCTGCCTTTGATTTTTAGCAAATACAGCCCCATGCTTAGAAGGAGTATGAGATTCTTGCCAACACATACAGGTACTGATTCAGTTCTTTAAGGCCAGAATTTCAAGTAGCCTTGAAATTGTAATTACCCAATTTCATTACAAATAGGTATCATATATACTTTTGGGAGTAGTATTCCTCAATACCTTTGTTTTTGGTAGGAGCTATCCAGCCCCTAGTGCACAATGGGCTTAGGATTCTGCTATATCATGAATATCCTTTCACAGCACAAAATCGGATTAGGAATTTACCTGTGCTTTGATCTGTCTCACTCGACATCCATCTTGAACACTCTGCTTCTCTACAGCCTAGTAATCATTCTGTAGTATAAATTTCTGTATTGGCTAGCTCTCTTTGCTTGAGAATCAAAGAACTTGACTCTAACTTAAAATTAGAAATATTAGAATACCAGGTAGTTCACAGATTCAAAGAACTGAACTCAAATCCAGGATGTGAGAAAGCAGGAATCATCCCAATGGATCTCAGTGACAGGTGGAGGAATCCTTAGGTTGCTGCTGAAGGATGACTTAATTCAAACGAATTCCAGCCTAGGAGTCATATCCCACATACTTCACAGCAGGTACAAAAATGTCCCACCAATCAAAATGGATATTGACTAAAACAGAACATCCATTTTGGCCATACTGGTTCATAAAGCTGAATATTGCCCCATTCCTGTCCCTGTGTCTTTCAATCAAAATACAGAGAATGAATCTGGTTGGCTTAATTGGAACATATGTCACTGACAGTTCACCAGAACAATACAGAAGGAAGAAAGGGAAAGGACCCACAAAATGCTAGGAAAAGTCTGTGTGTTGAAGACAAAACCAGATTTCAACATATATACTGAGACTGTGCATATGTATGTATGTTCATACACACATATACATTCAGAATTAATTTTGACTCTATGACCAGATCATTTTACATGTAAGGTTCTGTAAACCACATATTTCATTAAATATGTTGTTGATGCCATTCCACAGAAGTATATGTAGAGCTTAACTGCTTTCTGCTAACTGCACAACACAGTACTGAATAACTACAGTTTAATCCACTTGGTAGGGCACTGAATTCCTATTTGTCATAATTAAGACAATTCTACAAGAAAACATTATTTATATCTACCTATCTATTCCAATGAGATAAACTTCCTAGATCTGGAATTACTGTTTGAAAAAAATTCACATTTAAAATGTTGGTAGGTCATGCTATCCAAGGAGATAGGGGATGAAGTGACACTGCTAATAATGATCAAGGACCTGTTTTCCCACAGTAACACCATTCCTGGATATTATCCACATTTTGTATTGTAATCTACCTCAGAGCCAGGAAAATGTGGTTTCATTAATATTCTTCTGATTAATGAGGTTAAGAATTTCACAAATTTTCTTTATTCATTTGGATTCTTCAGGGTGATTTGCCTACCAGTGTGTATGGCCAGTTGTTCCCCACTGCTCTGTATATATAACAGCATTCTGTTGTTTTCTCTAAATTGCATACATTTGCCTTCAATTGTCTTTTACAAGTTTTTGGTGCCTTTCACCATGCTGAAGTTAGATCGTTGCATGGCCCAACTTGTTCTCAGATTTCTTTATGGCTTCTAGGACTCCATGTCCTACTTGATAAAAAGTTCCCTTTTTCTACATTTGCCTCTAACATGTTATTTTATGATTAGATATGTCAAATATGATAGGCATATTTCTCTGTAAGGTGTAAATGTGCTTCTTTTTTCTTGGAGAGGGTGGATAAAATTGTCAGAACATCATTTCCCTGACATTGAAATAATACTGCTATTATATACCAAAATCTCATATGCAAAGAAATCTATTTCAAAAATTTTAGGGAAGGCTGAGGCAGGAGAATCACTTGAGGCAAGGAGCCCAAGACCAGCCTGGGCAACAAAACGAAACACACTCCATACAAAAAAAAAATTTAAGGTTACAGTGAGCTAGGATCTTAGCACTGCACTCCACTCCAGCCTGGATGATAGACTGAGGCCTCCATCTCTTAAAAAAAAAAATTCTTGGCCGAGCATGGTGGCTCACACTTGTAATCTCAGCACTTTGGGAGGCCAAGGAGGGTGGATCACGAGGTCAGGAGTTCAAGACCAGCCTGGCCAAGGTGGTGAAACCCCGTCTCTACTAAAAATACAAAAATTAGCCAGGCATGGTGGCAGGTGCCTGTAATCCCAGCTACTCGGAGGCTGAGGCAGGGAACTGCTTGAACCTAGGAGGCGGAGGTTGCAGTGAGCTGAGATTGTGCCACTGGCACTCCAGCCTGGGCAACACAGTGAAACTCATCTCAAAAAAAAAAAAAATTCTTGCTATTCTTGCCTAATTATGCTTCCCTGTTACCGTCAAAGTGAAAACATCTTACTGGGACTGAATTATAACTTACAAACATTTCAGCAATATTATTTTTTCTAGAAAAATATCATTTCTCTTTTTATTGACATCTTTATTTTTCAATATAGTTTAATAATTTCCTTTCACCTCTATTGATAAATGAGTTCCTTTATCATTTGTTTTCTTGTTTTTGATGTGAGAGTTGTATTACCCTCATAAAATTAGAATCTTTTATACATTTTTCTCTAGAGCAGAGGTTGGCAAACTTCCTGTTAAAGGATAGGAAATATTTGAAGTTTTGCGAGCGATATAGTCTGTCACAGTTGTCTAAAGCAGCCGTAGTCAATAGCTAAACAAGTAACCATGGCTGTGGTTTGATAAAACTCTTATTTACAAAAACAAGCAGCAGACAGGATTTGGCCCATGAGCTTTAGTTTGATAACCTCTGCTCCATAGCAAGGATCACATACATTTTCGGTGTAGGATCAGACAGTACATATTTGGGCTCTGCAGGCCACATGGTCTCCTGTCACAACTGCTCAACTCTGCTGCTGTAGCCTAGTACAAAGGTCAAGGTATAAATCAATGTGTGGCTGAAGCCAACCACACTTTATTTACAGACGCCAAATCTTAAATTTCATATAATTTTCATGTTGAAAATATTCTTTTCACTTTTTTCAACCCTTTAAATTTTTTAAAAATTCTAGATCATGGACCATACAAAAACAGTCAGTGAGACTGTGGCCATGAGTCATAGTTTGCTGACCCCTACTCTGGATCAGTTTACCTCACAATGAATGGTTCCTTAAAAGTTTTAATACAGTTCATTTATAAATGTGATTTTTAAACAGGTCAAATCTTGCAAAGTTTTCTAATTCTTGAGTAACATGTCAGTTGTTTTAACTTTATGCATATAAATCTTGCATTTTTTTCTGATTTTTAAATTTCATTTGTCCCAGGTGGCCTGTTCATTCATGGTCCCTAGACTTTCTAAAACAAATCAAGTCAAATGTAAAGTTTAATTTTCTCACCAACAAGGTCACATCACCTTACATTCACACAGGGTCAGATGGAAAGCCACAAAACTAACTCGACATTATAGAACCAAGTTTTAAACCAACAAAGGCAAAACCTCACCCACTACTGGAGAACACTGTTCCTGATCTAAAATGTGCTTTTTCCTACCCTCATCCTACTGCATCGTTTTTTATCAGAGCTGACTACTGTAACTTTTCAATGTTCAAATACAAAGTTTTTAAAAGAGCTAAGTTTACTGAGCACTTAATATGGACCAGACATTGTGTGCTGAGCACATCTCACGCGTTAACCAATTAAAGAAACTGTAAGTTTTACAAGAGGAGTGAATAAGTTACATTTACACTTATGTGAAGAACTAATAAGGGACAAAAAGAAAACAAAAGGGCAGGGAGATGGGGTTTTAAACTGCTGGAAATAAAGAAATGACGTCTTGAGGCTATGGTGATGGGAGGGAGGACGGATTCCAGAGAAATTTGGGAAACAGATCCACAGGATTTGACGTGGAAGGTAAGGAGGGGCATGTTGACGACTCTCCAGTATGAATTCGCTGATGATGAGCTAAGTGTGCAGTCTGCCTGAAGACTTTTCTGCTTTTCTTATAGTTATAAGATCTTTCTCCAGTATGAACCCTCTTATGTTGATTAAGGTGTCCAATTTGGATGAAGGTTTTCCTACATTCCTTACATTCATATGGTTTCTTTCCAGAATGAATTCTCTGATGTACACTGAGGGATTGACGATGACTAAAGGCTTTGCCACACGCACTACATTCATAAGGTTTTTCTCCAGTATGACTTCTGCGATGACAAATAAGGGAGGATTTTGTCTTGAATGACTTTCCACACTCAATACATTCATAAGGTCTTTGGCCAGTGTGCAGTCTTTGATGTTGAGTACAGGATGAGTTATCACCAAAGGCCTTCCCACATTCTATACATTTATAGGGTTTCTCACCAGTGTGAACTCTCTGATGTTGAATGAGGTGTGTGGTCTGGCTGAAGGCTTTACCGCATTCCTTGCACTCATATGGTTTCTCTCCTGTATGGGTTTTCTGATGCTGTGCAAGGTGAGCCTTCTGGGTGAACGCTTTACTACAAACCTTACATTCATAGGGCTTCTCTCCAGTATGGATTCTCTGATGAGTGGCAAGCTGAGAACTGATGCTGAAGGATTTTCCACACTCCCCACATTCAAAAGGCTTCTCCCCAGTATGAATCCTTAAATGACTGGCAAGGTGTATATTCTGCCTAAAAGCTTTTCCGCACTCTTTACACTTAAAAGGCTTTTCTCCAGAATGTACTCTTTGATGTTGAGTGAGTGATGCATGATGGCTGAAGGCTTTTCTGCAAACATCACATTCGTATGGTTTTTCTCCAGTATGAATCCTTTGATGTACAGTAAGGGAGGACCCATACCTGAAAGATTTGTGACATACATCACATTTGTAAGGTTTCTCTCCAGTATGAATTCTCCTGTGTTGATTAAGCCCTATGTGGTCACTGAAGGCTTTCCCACAATCGATGCAATCAAAGGGTTTCTCCCCAGTGTGATAGTATCTCCAGTGACGGATAAGGGATGTGTTCTGGATGAAAGCTTTCCCACACTCAATGCACTCATAGGGCTTCTTGCCAGTGTGACATCTCTGGTGTCGGGCAAAGGACGAGCCATCACTAAAGGCCTTTCCACACTCATTACATTTATAAGGTTTCTCTCCTGTATGAATTCTCTGATGAACAGTAAGAGATGAGCTCTGGGTAAAAGTTTTCTTACATTCATTACACTTGAAAAGCTTTTTTCCTGCATAGATGCCTGTCTGTTTTATTACCACTGAACTTTTTTGAAAATTTTTAATTGAATCACGATTATGAACTTTCTCTTCTGAAACGTCCAAATGGAACCATCTTCCAGATTTGTTATACGTATGTTCTCTTTCCTTAGAGAGGGTTTTGTTATGAGTAATTGGCTCTTCCCTGAATTGTGTCTCTTGACCTACTGCAAGCTTCCTTCCAAACACACAGTCAGAATCCCAATTTTCTCTGAAACTGGAACACTCAAGTTTAGTGTTTGCAGTTCTGTCTGTTTCTCCTTCAGCATATGAATCTTTCTTTGGAAATAATTCCTGGGTCTCATGTACAGATCGCTGGCCTGAAAGATACCAAGAAAACACACATTTCCTTTTTCATGTGCTAGGAAAAAGGAATCTGCCAAAAGGAAAACTAGTGAATTAATTCACTGATTGGTGAATTCATCAACATACATTTTACACCTCTAAAAACTATTACATTTAGGGCCAGGCACAGTGGCTTACACCAGTAATCCCCGTGCTTTGGGAGGCTGAGGCGGATCACTTGAGGCAGATCACTTGAGGCCAGGAGTTCAAGACCAGCCTCCACAACACAGCAAGACCCTATCTCTAAAAAACTTTTTTAAAAATTAGCCAGGCATGGTAGTATGTGCTTGTAGTCCCAGCTACTCAGGAGGTAAAGGCAGGAGGATTGCTTGCGCCTAGGAGGTTGACGTGGCAGTAAACTATGATCAGGCCACTGCACTCCAGCCTGGGCAACAGAGCCAGTCTCTGACTCAAAAAACAATAATAATTTTCACATTTTCCTGGTTACTTCCACAAGCCTGAAAACATCCTCAGTTCTCTGGCCATTCCACAATGAAGCCTTGCGTTTTCTCTTTTTTTGGCAATAAATATTTTTCCAGCTTTATTGAGGCACAGTTTACAAATAAAAATTGTATATATTTAAGGTATAAAATGTTTTGATATGCTCATACATGGTGAAATGTTTACCACAATCAAGCTAATTAACATATCACCTCACATAATATACGGTCACTGAATTGTACACTTTAAAATGGTTAAATTTTATGTGTCCTTTACTATAATAAAAATATATAAATAAAACAAACGTAAAAAATATGTAAAATAAAACAGACCACACAGCAAAATACAGAAGATAAGAGAAAGGTAAGGAAAGAAGGGAAAAATGAGAAGGAAAGAAAGAAAAGGAAGGAAGGGGATACAGGAGAGAGAAATAATAAGTTACAGAAGGTCAAATAAATGTATTATATTATTCAAATGGGACATCTATTCATTTTTTAAAATCTAGGAGTGAAACAAATGAAAAAATCAACAAAGTACATGCTTCTATAAATGAAGATAACTCCCAAGTTAAGCTACTATATAGTAAGAAATACCATATGCAAACTTCTAGACCACAGAAAATTGGGGGAAAATTTTATCAAACTTATAAAAGAAAAGCATTCATATCAATGTTGCATAAATACAGGAAAATATACAACCAATGGAAATGTGAGTAATGAGTAAAAACATATTATGAATAGAATACAAACTCTAAATAGATTTAAGTGCACATATTCTCAACATCATAAGTAGTTGGGGAAATGCAAATTAAATAAAACATTTTTCATCTAGCAGTGTGGCAAAATTTTTTTTAAACTACAAAATAGCCATATTGGTGATGTCTAGAAACAGTATTCTCATATATTCTTTACCAATGGTACTGCAAAATGTCTATGACACTTTAAAAATATGTATGCTTTGGCCATGCAAATTCATTTCCAAGCATATATCTTCAAGAAATATTCTGACATGTAAGCAAGAAGGTATGTACAAACTGGACCACTGTTGATTATAGGTAAAAACTGGAGAAGACCTCCTAAATGTTTAAATATCCTCAAAAGTAAATAATTTAAATAAATTATGTATATTCGTATGTTATAATACGAAATAGTCATTAAAAATGAAGTAGAACTATATGTGTTAGGTTGTTAGGCACACAAATAGGATAAATCACATTAGAAATAATACACTGGACTATATAAAAATTGAAAAATTTTACATGCCATAATTTTAAAAGACCTAATTAAAAACTCTTATTGCCATAGGTGAAAAATAGTTTGAGACAATGTATCATAGAATTAGTATGCTTATATACACAGCAATCACTGAGACTGTTAAGAAAATATTTAACACACAAGAGAAGTGGGTACGAATGACAGACATTTTACAAAAAGATAAGAGAAAAACCAAATTTACAAAAAAAGTTCACTTTCATAAAAAAAGAATAATTTTAGTGTATAATCTTTCAACAAATAATGAGCACAAGTTTTCATGTAAATAACCAATGCTTTCAAGATGCAATTAAACTCATCCATCTAATTGTTGTAATTGTTGCTAGTCACCAAAAACAAACAACTCTCAGAGCCCAGCAGGTGCTCATATCCAGGAATACAGCAATCCCCAAAATATGTAGTTTTCACTTAACTTGAAAAATCTATTCTATCTTTAACACTAAGAAATGTAAAGCAACCTAGCTGAGCAATGACATATACAATGTGGAATCCACATGAAAAACATGTGAATGCATAACTGAATTTACACTATAATTTCTACTATGTGAAAAATGTGTTTATCCTAACCTAAATGGGTCTAAGGTGCATGTTGTGATAAGGTCATGGTTTTCTATTCTTTTGCCAAACTAAACAGTTACATTTTCTACAAACCATTATTTCTATGGAAGTTTCCTTTCTTTCCCTTGTGTATCAAGAGGAAAAGATCCTTTACTTCCGCCTTCTTGCAATTCAACTTCTGCCCACCTGTCCTACTAAAACATAGAAGCCATTGGGAACAACATCTCCTTCGTCTCTGTAATGCCCTATTTGAAATTCTGCAAACTCGACTTCATGCAAGCTATCCATAAACATGTCTTATCTTTTCCATTACAGTAATTCACTGACGGTTTACATTTATGTGCAATTCTCTGTTTCCAATCGCCTGCCAATACTCAGCAGAGTGGCTCAGTCACATAACTTTCAATTTGTGGTTCTCACAGGAATGGATGCATGATGAAAACAATAGGCTATTTAACCATAGAAGAGAAAACCTTTGGAAGTCAGCTCAAAAGTGCATCAGGGTCCGGAAAAGGAAGTGAGTGGATGATACACGTCCCAGTTCCTCATTTAAGGAAGTGAGTGGATGATACATGTCCCAGCGGTCAAGAAAAAAAGGAACTGCAGGGAAATGGGAGTTACTGGAGAGAAGGGGACAAAGGAGGAGGAAAGAATTATTTGGAAATCCTGGAGTTCAATTTTCTTTCCAGACCCGGAGAGCCTGGTAAAGTTTCCTACTGTATATTAGTGAGGATGCAGCCTTTTTAATAAAAGCTCTGCTTTCTCTTACAGTGACTTTTCCACACTAGGCTCTCCTGCACTCACCTGATAACAGGCTTCCTGTCAGTTCTTGCTTCACCATCCAGGGCTCCTTTTCTTGCTGTAGTAAAGAGACTAAATCTGGCTTAGCCACATAATGTCCTGCAAAAGTGAAAAGAGAGGAGGTTTGGCCAATACTCTTGGCATCCTAAAATTGAGAACCACTCCTTGTTGATAGAAAAGTGTTACCGCTGAAAGAAACAGAAAAACAGGTGACTAGGATCTGAAAGACACAGAAGATAACGCTTTAAGCATAACAAAGACACCATCTTTCACCTCTACAAATGCCAAATTCTTGTCTTAGGAATCCACAACAAAAATTCAGGCCAGCACGTCACAAGACACTCCCTCCCTCCTCCATAATTCAAAACTGGTTTGAAAATGGAGGTACCCGATGATAGATTCAGATATGGGAGAAGGACATCCTTACCTGCTGATCCCAGGTCACTATGGTTCTCCCATATCCTATTCTTACAGAAATTCTTCTGAACTGGGTGTAGCTGCTGGGGGAAGTCAACAGCCAGGTTTTTGATAGTCACCAAGCCCTGCAATGGTAAAAGCACGTTTTTTAAATCAAACCATGTTCATGAACCCACCTGGTCCCAGTGGGATGGACTGTGTCTACACACTGCAAAAAAGGCACTCCATACCAAGAACTGCAACTTAAGTTCTGGTACACCAGGTCACATAATGACAGGGCTTAGTTATAGTATATATGTTTGGGGAAAAACACAGAAAAATAGGAGAAACTTTCTGCTATGGAGAATTTGTCATACTTATGCACAGTATGAACGTACACACAGTATAAACCTTTTAACACAGACGGAAGGCTTTCCCATATTCATACAAATTATTCAACAAGTCCACAGAGTTTTTCTATTGTATGAAATCTTTGATGAAAAGGAGGGGTCGATATTCTGCTCAAAGCTTTCTTACATTCATCGCAAGTCAAACATTTCTGACCTTGACAGATTTGTTTGTAATTCATTACAACTCAGTTTTCCCCTCCACTGTTCTTATGTGTATCGAGATTAGGCACACTCCGTTCTGAGGGGATAATCTGTCTATAAGAAGTATTGTATTCAAATGAAAACTTCTCCTATAGTTACTGTAGTCATGGTCTCTTCCCTCAAGAGTTTCCTCATGAAGGATACTTCCTCTTGCCTGAAATGTGTCTTCTGACTTACCGGCTGTGTGTCAAACAGAGCATCATAATCCCAGTGTTCCCCTAACAGAGAGTACTCCAGATTATAGCTTGTGAGTCTCTCTGTTATCACTGCCTGGGATAGCTTTCCTTCACAGAAGTCCTTCTTGAGAGGTAACTCCTTGATCTTCCGCACAGTCTTCAAGTCTGAAAGATATAAAGATGACAAATATATCTTTTATCGTGTTAGTATGAAGAAAAATTCCAAAATGTAACCATTAAATTAAAAGCCACAAAAAAGCATACGATAGTCACTTATTTTTATGGAAGAAAATGAAAAGCAAATCGTTTTGAAAGCTTTCTTGTATTACTAGCAATATTCAACCAACCCTACATTCCTAAATTTGTGTAGCCACAGTCCTAAAGGACACAATAAGACCTTTCCCACCTAAAAGTTGAACAAGAGTTCACATTATGTTTTTAGCAGAAGACTGGACAAAGCAATTAAAAATCAAGAGAGAAGGGAGCTCACACACAAAAAAAATGTACAATAAAATGTCTAATATAAACAGAAAGTGGAGGCTATAGAAGAAAACTGCTATATGATCCTTATTTCAGCTTTAAGTCAACTCTTTTTCACTCTCCATTTCATCTAGCAAAAATTTCATCTCTATTTCTATATACCTCCTTTTTTTTTTTATTACAATGCTAACTAATAAAAGTCCAGATCCTGGCCTTAAAAATGTAAGTCTTCATAATTAACTAGTCTCAACAAGAGATGAAGGATCTGCAGGAAGAAAAAACAGTTTTATGTCATTAAACTAGCTTGAAGTATGTGATTTCATATGATGTTAAATTGGAAACTTCACACAAACATTCTTGTTCTCTGATGCCATATGATGACCCATGTGAGTCACTTTAATTTATAACTGTCAGTAACTTGTCCTGGTGTCAATGCAAGCGTTCCCTTTAAATGTGAATTGAACAAAGAAACCTTGTAAGATTCTCAGTTCTTTAGAATCTGTTACCATTTCCTATTAGGATAAAACCTCTGAAAGAAATCTATAATTCTAATTCCTTGTCTTACTTGATAATTTGCTGTTCTGGAAATAAAGCTGTAGTTGAAATTTCTGTATTCCCAAATAGTATAAATAACAGATACTGCAAGAGGCTTAGGAAGAGTCTGCTGAAGATGCTGTGTGTCTGAGGCAGCTGAACTGTGACCAGCAGTGGCCTCACCCTACTTGGTTCTCCCACACTCACCTGGGCACCAGGCTCTTATCATTTTTCTCTTCACTGTCCAAGGCTCTTTTCCTTGTTCCAATGAGGAGATCACATCGGGCTTAGAAACACAAAGTCCTAGACACATAAAAAACAACCTGGTCACATACTGTGTGGCTGTCCAGACTGAGATGCAGTCCCCTTGGCTTGACGCGAGAGGGCAGTGCAGGTCTTGGTGATAAAGGCATGAAAGGCTTCTTAGTCAAGGAAGTGGGTAGGGTGAGGGGTGGAAAAAGGGGTGGGAGCCCTTACCCAGCGATGCCAGGTTCCTGTAGTTCTCCAACATCACCTTCTTGTACAAGTTCCTCTGATTGGGGTTCAGCCACTCCCACTCCTCTTGGGAGAAATCTACGGCCACATCCCCAAATGTGACCAAGCCCTGAAATGATATAACCATGTTCTTGCTCAACCAGTGCTCATGCCCCAACATGACTGGGGGGGGGCTGTTATAGAAAGAAATGTGTCCCCCGACAAAACGCCTACATTAAAGTCCTATTCCCCGGTACTTTTGAATGTGACTGTATTTAGAGACAGGGCCTTCAAAGAGGTAATTAGGGTTAAATGAGGTCATATGGGTGGGGCCCTAACCCAATCTGACTGGTGTCCTTATTAAAAGAGGAAGAGATACCACGGTGTGCAGGCACAGGGAAAAGGCCACGTGAGGACACAGGGAGAAGACGGCCGTCTGCAAGCCAAGGAGAGAGGCTTCAGGAGAAACCAAACCTGCAGGCACCTTGATCTTGGACTTCCAGCCTCCAGAACCTTGAGAAAAGAAATTTCTGTTGTTTAAGACACCCACTCTGTGGTATTTGTTCTGGCAGCCCTAACAAACTAACATAGGGGTCTAAAGAGTCCTTGTCTTCATTTTGAGTAGGAGACTATAAACTCAGTACTCTGGAGATCTAGTTAGGTATTATACAGCTAGCCTCATTCTGTCTTAAACTCCAGGGAAAAGAGAAAAATATGGAGACAGTCCCTGCCTTTGGAGAACTTGCAGTTTTGTGGAGGTGAAAGGAGGCAGCCGCAAGAAAAACCCCTGACATCAATTCAAAACTATAAATAATGAAGACTAACTTGTTCTATGCACAATAGGTACTATAGCACTGTCCAACATGGGGACATTTGAGTGGCCTGAAGCAGCGTAAGAATGGGTCAATAAACTTGAGATGAACCTCAAAGCATCAATATTATTCATGACTAAACTGGGTTCTAAGAATTTCTATTTTTACTGTTAGTGTTCAGTAGACGTTCGTTTAAAAAAATCTAGCAATATTCTTTTTCTAAAATGAATATGTAATAAGAATGAAAAACACTATAATGTTTTAAATTAATGAAATGCCTTTAAGAACCAAGGTGCCGTGTTGGAGAAGCTAGGCATTATGAGGAGCCATCAGGAGCACGTTTGCTAACAGCTCGGCATGAGCAGGATTTTCCTGACCGACGGGCAAGATGGGCTGCTCAGCTCCTGCTGGCAGGTTTTTATGCAGCGTAGTTTTACAGTTTTAGCCTACAACTCTGATACGTTCCAATGTATTTTAAACATTTATTCAGTTGCAACTCTAATCCCAGGAACCCGTGGCCAACAGAAGGCAGATTTAAATGACTAGCAGCTGTGGGATTTTCCAAGTCTAAACTGAAATGAAAGCTGAATTACGAAACCTCACTTGGTTACCTAATGCCTCTGTGCCTCAGTTCCCCAGCTATAAAATGGAAAAAGCAACAATACCAACCTTATAGATTACGTTTTGGATTAAATGAGGCAATACATACACAGCACTTAGAACGTGCAAGGCACAATGGAAGCATGCAGTGAACATGACTTATGATGATATGATGATGCTGATTGACTGTCATAACTCTCATTCATAGGGATGCTCCCTCTGCTTGTCACCCTTGACCTATATGTGTTCAGGCAGTCCTTGCCCAGTCCCCATTTGTATGTTCTAGATAGAAAAGGCCCCATACTATGAACTGACCACTGTACATCTGCATGAAGCCTGGTGAACCTGATAATGTAACCTTCAAGTTCTCTTACTGAGCCTTGAGCTCCCTTCAAAGTATCCAAGCCAACCCTGTCTTGGGAAACACACCTAGATAATGCCCTGGACCCCAATAAAGGCTCCAGCCCACAGGTCCCTCCCTCCCTCTTGGTCCCCACCCTTTGTCTGGGCATGTGTGTCTTGAATGTCTCTGGGCCCCTTCAGTAAGCCCCGCAAGGTGTGCTGGTCACCGTTCTCTGGAATCTGTGAGTAATACACAATCTTTTTGCCATTCTGCTCTGAGTGTTCCTCACCATGCTGCATCTGACTACATAAAACCTAATTTAAATACCTCACTTAACAAACCACAACACCAACCAAGAGCTGAACCTTTTAAAGATTCACATTATTCTACTAGAAACAAAAGTCCCTTTGAGGTTTGAATTTCTGCTGAATAATACACAATCACATGTTCTTCAACCTGCTACCAAACTTTAAGGACATTTTTAACTGAATTGTGTAAAGATAGGTCAAAAGGGTTTTGTAAGTGATATCCTGATTTGAGTGAAGATCAACTGCAGAAGTAGTTGAATCAGTCAACTGCAGAGCTATACTCTCGATGGCAAACTCATGATGGAGAAATCTCCTAAGCCAGGGACTGAAAGGCCCCCTGCAGTGTAAACCACGAGGTAATACTTGCAGGAAACAGCCAAGAACTGCTTAATGTCCTTGAGCAAAAGACACACTAATATGGCTACCTGAGCAAGCTAGTCAAAACAAATGCTGGTCAGCTCTCAGCAATAATTTTGCAAGTTGAAGCATCTTGGCATAAAAGAAGAGGAACTTATTTGCTTGCCAAGAAGAATCAATCCTAGTTTCCCAGGCTGATCCTGTTTATGCATTAGTGATCTGCTTTTGTATCACTGGTTACATGCCTTCAATTTAATCACGTAGAGGGACCCAACTTTAGCAACATACATACATCCTCCTAAGACATTTTCTGTTTTTTCGGACAGCTCTTTATGCACAGAATCAATGACTTTTGTTTTAAAAATGTCTTTTACTGTAAATAACAACAATAACAATAGCTGAAAGCACTTACAACACTTCAGACACTATTCTATATACTTATATATTAGCTTATTTAATCCTCACAACGATCCTAATAGTCAGTACTATTACTATTCCCATTTTACAGATGAGGAAATGCTGAGCTGTAACATGCCCAGGATCACAGTCAGTCAACTGTAGAGCTGGGTTTTGAACCCAGGAGTCTGACTCCACAGTCCATGCTCTTAACCTCCACTTCAGGTGTCAGCAAAGTGTTTCTGTAAAGAGCCAGAAAGTAAATATTTTAGGCTTTGTGGGCCACATGGCCTCGGCCACAACTCTTCAATTTTGCCACTGTAGCACAAAAGCAATCACAGATAATATATAAACAAACAAGTATGTTGTGCTACAATGAAATTTTTTTTATGCACACCAAAATGTGACTTTAATTTAATTTTCATGTATTCTTCTTTTGATTTTTTTCAACCACTGAAAAATGTAAAACTCATTTGTAGCTTGTGGGCCACACAAAAGGAGGTGGTGGTGGGCTGGATTTGGCCCATAGGCCATAATTTGCCCAGTTCTGTCCTATATTATACACTTTTTTTTTTAAAGTACGCCATCTAAGTGTCTTGCCTGTAAATTTCTAAAACCATCATGATGACATGAGGATGCTGCCAGCTAACACTAGTAAGCCCTTACTGTGTGCCACGTACCTCGTTTTAGGCACTATACACAACTTAATCCTTACAAGAACTGCTTGAGGCAGGTCTAATTATTTTCCTCATTTTATAGATGAAGAAAATGTGGTCATTTGAGTTGCCTGAAGGTTATGCAGTGATTAGATGCTAGAGCTAGCATGTGAACCTAGTCCATGACCTTTGACCACTTTGCCATTCTACTTCTATTAAAACTTTCCACTCTGATAATAGCAGTAATACTTAGTATCCATTCACCCTGACAGTGAAACAAGTTCCAGTAGAAAACACGTTTTCAGATAAAAATAAAACGAACTTTCCCTAACTGATGTCTCCATCAACCTACTTAATTTAGATGGAGACAAAACATTGTCAAATGTGCAGGTCCTGTTCTTATTCCTGTTGCTGCAACATAAATATGCAGACTTCAAAACGGGTTTCACATTTTTACACTATACCACAGAGAAAACATTATACAGGCACAGAATCTACTCCTGATGCAGGCATCTGATGTAAGTTAACTCATCTTAATATACATATTAACTGGGTATGGTGGCACATGCCTATAGGTCAGCTACTCAGAAGGCTGAGGCAGGAGAATTCCTTGAGCCCAGGAGTTTGAGGCTGTAGCACACTATAATTGTGCTGAAAATAGCCAATATACTCCAGTTGGGACAAAACAGTGAGACTCCCATCCCTTAAAAAAAATTATATATACATATACATATATAAAAGTATACATATAATATATATGTATATATGTAATATTTTATATGTAACTTAATATATATTATATATTATATATGTATAATTTATACGTATATATAATACATTATATATAATGTGTATGCATGTTTATAAACTATATTATATATGTAAACACACATTACATATATTCTGTATTACATATACCTATATTACATATATACATACATATATACATATATAATTATATATAATATATAAACACGCACACAGACACACGAAGATAAGAGACATTAAAAGAATACAAACCAACAAAAAATAAAAGCAACTTTACACTTTCAGAAAAATATTTCTGTTGAAATTTCATAGAAAAGAATGAATAGGAAGTACTTTATAGAAAAAATACACTAAAAAGATTTGTTTCAATGCAATTCAGTTAACTTTTAAAACATATGAATAAACATTTATTTGGTAATAACTATTTTTCCTGATGAAGTGTACATTTTTTTCAAAGCATGCATTTTTTCAAAGCATGAATTATAGCTTTTGAGGCACCACTGCTGTTCTATCCAAAATAATAATTTTAGAAGTATTCTGATTTCACATAAGCTTAGGAAACCTTAATCCATGAGGAAAGAAAAACTTCTAGGAATGTATTCACACAAAATAATCAGGGGCTGGGCATGGTGGCTCACACCCACAATTCCAGCTCCTTGGGAGGCCAAGATGGGAGGATTGCTTGAGGCCCGGAGTTTGAGGCTACGATTAGCTATGACTGTGTGACAGAGTGGGTGACAGAGTGAGACCCTGTCTCTAAAAGCAAAAATCAAAAAAAAAAAAAAAAAAAAAATCAGGGACGAAGCACATTTTCAGGTATAAAAATGACTATTCTAACACTACACTAAATATCAAAACACTGGCCACAAGAGAACTTTAAGACTATATTCAAACATTCATCCACCAAATATTTTCTGTATCAAACATTGGGGCAAAACTGCCCCAAATCCTTGCCTACGAAGCGTGACACAAGGTGACATGTTTGAATAGACCCTTCTGGCTGCTCATAGGGAAGGGGCTGTGGGGAGCATGAGCAGAAGCAGGAGGTCACAGAAGCACAGTCAAGAAGCCGACAGTAAGAGATAGGAGGACTTGGACCTGTTCGTGGTGACAGATGTGATGAAAACTGCCAGATTCTGCACATAATTTGCAAAAAGAACTGACAGGATTTGCAACAGGACCAAATACGGAAGGAGACGGAAGGAAATGAGACAATAATGACAGGTTTTTGGACTGAGTAACTGAGAGGATGAAACGGCCACTGACTAGGACTCAAGCTGTGGGAGGAGCTGGTTCATGGGAGACTCTCAGGACTTCGGGTCTGGACAGGCTGGCTTGAGTTACCTATTAGACACCCAGGCAGAGGAGTGGAGCAGGATACACAGGCCCGCAGCTCAGAGGAGAGGTTTGCGCTCACAATGTGAATTTGGGAGGAGGCACCATGTGAGTAGGTTTTACAGACAAGGAACAGGCTAATATCCCCAGGAGACAACAAAGGAAGGGCCAGGAGCAGAGTGCTGAGGCACACTCTGTTCCAGGTCAGGGAGGTGAGTAAGAACTGTGGCCAAAACTGAGAAGTCAGGAAGATGAAAGTCAGATGAGTGTGGGATCCTAGTAGCCAAGGGAAAAAGGGAGCCTATTGAAGGACAGGGATGAACTATTTGAAGGATTGGCAGCCACCTGTTTTTGTAAATAAAGTTTTACTGGAACACAGCCCATCCATTCATTCTTTGGCTACTTTAGCTCTATCAGAGCAGAAAGGAGTAGGCACAGCAGAGACTTTCAAAGCCTAACATACTTTGTGCTGTGCCCTCATTCAGCACTAGTTTGCCAACCTCTGAGCTATTTCAAATCCCAATGATGGCCAAAAAAGACTAAGAATTGAGCACTGCATCTGGTAATGTGAAGATCACAGTAACCCGCTTAAGAGCAGTTTGGGCAGGTCAGCCGGAAGTGGAATCATCTGTACATACATTTTTTGACGCCCCAGTGGAAGTGAAATGGTTCATCTATTAATGAGCTAGCTATGATATTTATGGGACACAGCCAACAGAAACAAACACAACTATTTATTGGCATTTTTTAAAGCCACAAAGTCAAGTGGGAAAAAGAAAGCCTTTCATATTGCACCTCCTCTCCCTAAAATGTTGTCTTTACTGTGCCTCCCAAACATCTTCTCTCCCTTCAAGGCAAGGCTCAAAACTCACCTCCTTGGTAAATACGCCTACCCTTCCGCTACAAGAGGCTGGAAGTCAGGAGCACCTTGTAGTCCTCGCTCATAATACTTGGCCCAAGGATGATCACATTCTAGAATCTTGCTTGTTTCCTTGACATTGGGTCAACAGGCTGTGAGCTCCAGAGCAGGGAAAGGGGCTTAGCTATTGATTTGTCCAGTGGCTGGCACAAAGTGGTCACCGAAAAAACCACGTATAGCAGAAGGAAGGGTCTGCCGTGTTCCTCAAGGAGCACCCTTCCTTCATCAGAGTGCCTCTGAGAAACGCGGTACAAGGGAGAGACTGACTCATTTCATCAATCAAGAATGAAGGCTGACTGGAATGAAGAAGCAGCAGGCATGGAGGCCCTGGGCAGCTTAAGCTTTTCCCTGTAGCCCATCACTTCACTAGAATGTGAAGAAATAGAAACCCGCACCCAAACAGGTCTCTTAAACTGAAAACTTTCAAGAAAATAAACAACATTAAGTCCCGAAAAGCAAGACTGCATTTCAGAGACGAAAGATGAAATGCCAACTCACCTGGGGCATGGCTTTAGGTTCAATTCCTGTCCCCGCAGCCTCCAGCTTCTGGTTTCTCTCCTTGAGAAGAGCAGTGTCCCTGGAAGGCAGAGCTGGAAGAGAAGGGAGTAGCTAGAGACCAGGTCTACACAGTCCCAAATCACCAGCCTAGAAACGTCCCTTCCTGCATGAGCAGGTGGGATCAGGTCATTACCCCATTCCTAGGAACTGCCACAACATAGAGATAGTTTTTTTTTCTCCCTGAGAGCACGAAAACAGGAAAAGTGTCTAGTTAGAGTCACCCTGGGAAAGTCAACACCCTTTTACCGTGGCTTGGCGCTCTGAGTCAGCTGAGCTTCCAAATCTTCAGATTCCCCCGCTCCACCAGCTTCAAAGACCAGGGGCACAGTTCTCCAGCAACTGGTCCCCGAGAGCCCAGCCCCCTCCCAGATCTCATCCCGAGATGAATTCGTCCCTGTCCGCCCGGCCCCAAACACCTGTCACTCTCACCTCTGTGCCCAGACCCCGTAGTGGCCGCTCCTCGCTGGCCTTTGGTTGCGAGGCCATTCCTTGAGCGCGGCCTTCCCCGGGCAGGGAGGGCCAAGGTGGCTGGAGTCCCTGTCGTCAGGCCTCGGCCCGCCCGGGGCTTTGTGCGGGGGGCGCCTCTACCCCGGAGCTGCGTCGGCTCGCGAGCACCCGCGCTCGCCGCCCCACGCATGTCACCCGAGGCCGCGCGACGCCCTCCCGGCCGGTCCCTCACAGACCCACACCCATGGCCACACCCGCCCGCCACGCCCAGCACACAGAACCGCGCGCGCTCCCCCAAGCCTCGGCATCCACGGGGCCGCGCCGCGGAGCCGTCCCGCCCCCGGCCGCGCCCCGCCCCTCCCAACCCCTCTCAACCCCTCCCTACCCCTCCCAACCCCTCCCTACCCCTCCCAACCCCTCCCCGCCGCCCCGCCCCTCCCCGCCGCCATGCGCAGCCCTGCCCGACCCGCTCCCAGTGCGCAGCCAGCGCCGCCGGAAGTGGGCGGGACCTCCGCGCAACGCCCGCTGGGAAGCGTAGTCCGAAGCAGGGACAGAAGCGGCGGTCCTCGGAGCTCATGTTGCAAGATACGGTTTGGCCCCGGGCCTACTTAACGCCCGTCGGTCCTGCCCTCTGCGGGTCGCTCCCACTTGTCCCTGGACCGCAGCGCCGCATAAGTGGTTGGTCGCCAACGCCGGGCCTGGGTGTGACCGGAAGCAGAGGCCGCCCTGACTACACACCCACGCCCCAAAGGCTTTTGGGAGTCGCGTAGGCGCAGCCGCAGGCCGGGTGAGGAGGGGCTTGTGGAGAAAAAGGGTGCTTGGCTGTGACAGGTGTGAGGGCCTGGGCGTCAGCTCCTTGCTGGAGCGTCACTGCCGACGGGGAAGGGAAGGGCAATCCTGGGTGCCTCCGGAGTCCGGAGGATGACTCTGATGGGGCATGTGTGTGGGCTAGCAAGAGGTGTAGAGAGCTTGTGGGATTGGTTTTGGGTGCGCCCTCACCTTCTCCCATTCTCTCTGGCTACACGGGCCTCCCATCCTCCAAAATACCATTTTCTATTTTGTAACCTATGTATATGCACGTGCTGGGTCGGAATAGTCTAACCCCAAATTTTCGTCAGGGCTGGCTCCTTTATGCCGTTCACTTGTCACCGCCTCAGAGAGGGCTGCCTAACGTTTCAAAAATACCAGCCCTGGTGACCTCTTGAAGTTCCCTTCTTGTGTGAATCACGATTTGAAGTTAGCTGATGGATTTATTCTTGTACATGTTTAGGACCGGTCTCTCCCCCAGGGGCCTTATCAGAGCCGGAGAGCTTCATCCTGGGAGCCAAGGGCCTTGTTGGCTCACAGGCAGTGATGCTGTTACCAGTCATCACAGAGACACTGACCCCTGCATGCCCAGTCACACTGGACGCCTGGTCTCCTTACTCTTGAATTGATTTCCGTCAGGTTTCCTGGCCTCAGTGATGGAATTAAGATGACTTCTATCTCTGAATCCAAGGGTGACTGAGAGCCACAAGCAGCAGAAAGGACAAGCCCAGCATTTCTCTGCAAAGCACTTCAGTCTCATAGAAAAGGTTTAGTTTCCGAGTCAGGTGGACCTAGCCATGTAACAGCTGTGGCAGACACTGCTAGTGGTCTCTCCAGTGTCTATTTTGCACTCCTTCCGCAGCAGAACACTGATGCTCTTCAAGTGGCCATCTGCCCGGCTTATAATGCTCACCTCCCCAGTCTCCTTGTAAGGAGTAGTGGCTCTGTAACCAGTGAAATTTAAGTACAGATTTGCTGGGGGTTTGGTGGGTGTGTGGAGAGAGACACAGCTGGCATGTAACTCTGGCCTGTTGTCATCTCACACAACCTTCTTCCTGCTTGGGTATGACACAGGATGTCAACAGGTAGAACAGCTGTAGAGACCTGGCAAAGGGATTGTGACCAACTCAACATTCCACTGGAGGCTATATGATCAAACAGCAAACTGTTTATCATGAATGCAGAATGTGGGCAAACTTGCTTCTGTGCCTGCCACCAGAAGGTTTGCTGAAGGCAATCACTTCCTGGCGCCATGTTCCTTGAGGTTATCTAATGGGACATCTAGAGCCTATTGTTTGAAGATGCAGTCTTGCAAGCCTGCTGTAAGTCAAGCTACCGACCGACAACCACCCCCGCTTCTCCCTATTCACTCTATGTAATAAATATGAAGGGCTGTAAAAGCTCAGGGCCCTTGTTCACTAGAAGCAAGGAGCCCCCATATCCCTTCTTCCAAATATACTCTCTTGTCTTTGTCTTTATTCCTATGTTTGTCATCCTTTGTTCAGTCCAACAGGGATAGGGTCCACCACAAACAGCCACCTTGACATCATGAGGATGACAGTTATGCTAAAGATGGCTTAGCAGGAAAAAAAAAAAGAGAAATAAAGAACCAAATAAATGGTACTAGAAATGAAAAAGTGAACATAATCACAGAAATTTTTAGAATTTTACAAATACTATGATTGCCTTATCTCAATATATTTAAAACATGCAGGGGTTTACCGTAGAGAAAATTATAAGTACCAAAACTGACTCAAGAAGAAATGGAAAATCATTAAATAAGTTCTGAGGCTTTCCGTGAATACCAAAGCAATAGATAATCCCTATCCTATAAAACTACACTGGAGAATTTAAAAACTAGACCTTCCTACTGGACAAAGACAGTAGGGAAAGAATTTAAATAGGGAAGGAATTGCCAATCTTCAATCACAACATACACATTAAAATCCTACCTAAAGTGACAATAAACAAAGTCCAGCAATACCTAGAAAAATATGTCATGTCCAAGGAAGATATGTCAGAATACTTTCATGTTCTGGAACATAGAGGCATCACCTATGTGGATAAAGACAGCATCCTGAGTTGATGGAGAAATGGCATAGAAGGAACCAGGTCCTTTGATGACATCATGGAGCAGAGCTGTCTTCTTGCCATGACCCGCCACCTACCTACATGGGAAGCTGTTACTTGAGAAGGCAATAAAATCTATCTTCTTTATTGACAGAGTTGACAATATTTTTATTGTAGCAGTCACTTATTCTCATATGACTGCTATATGCTATTTTCCTATTATATGGAGCTATATGTGTCCTTATTCATATTTAGCAGAGAAGCAACAGAAACTAAAGAATTACAAAGAAAAAATTCTCGATATATCCAAATCTTTAGAGAGCTACAAGAATCATTTCATTATTAAGTTCTGATGCAGCAGGAAGATGACAAAATTTCTCACCTTAACCACTAGGAGTTACACTGTACTTTTTTATAAACCCAAAACTATAGCTTTTTGAAAATTCCAAAAACCAACAAGAAAGATGAATAATCTCCCTGCTGAATCATTTAGATTAAGCTGATACAACCTATGAACTACTGCCTATCTTCATATTTGCCATATTTATAAATTCTTTTATTAATTTTTTAAAAATCCAGTATAAAGAATATGTACTCACAATAGGCAAAAAGAATATAGCACAAAGAAAGGATGTCATATGCTTAAGTGTCAGATATTTAACAAACAGAATGTACAACATAATGACACTTGATTTGGGAAATAATACTTAGTCAAATGAATTTAGTTATCCAGGGAATCTACTGATTAAAAATATGAGTTTTCTGTAAGATTATAATTTCTGATTTTGTATTTTTCTCTGGAGAGGTATTTTATGTTGTATGTCCATAGGGCCTTACCACATCATGGGACATAAGTCTTTCCTTAGTCACTCAGGAAAAGCCTTGTGATATCTGGCTAAGACGAAGTGGCAGTCTACTCCTGTCATGGGAATTCGGTCAGCTTTCAATGAATCATCTGAGGGTGGAAGAGACACCTGAGCACAAGTTGAGTTTTGTTAGAAAAGACAAAAAGGAGACTGGATGCCAAGCAGGTAACCGACAGTTTATACTGCTAAGAATTTATCACAGGAGTACCAGGGTGGGGAGCCTGTTAATATCATTCACCACTATTAATAAATAAGGATGAAACAGTTCCTTGAATCATCTCAATAGATGATTGAGATAAAATGCAGCTCACATCTGTGATTTTAAAAAGAAAAAGGCTTAGCAAACTAGGCATGGTGGAGAGCTTCCTTACTTGATAAGAAGATGGAATAAAATTATTATGAACCCCAAATGCTTTCATTCAGCTTTGGTTAAAATGGTCTGTCAACATCAGACTGGAAAGAAAAGGTTTCCGTAGGTAGTTCTGAAAATGGAAAGCAGCGGCATAGACTTTGTCTTTTATTGTAAATAATATTTACTCATAACTATTAATTGGAAAACGGAAGACAAAGCCTCAGACCAAGAGGTGAAATCTCACTTAGGTTAGATTTTATGAGCCTACTTTAAAAGCAATAAAGTGATAAGTTGGCCTTCATCAAACCGAGATACACAGCATGTGAAATAAAAAATTCACTGGGCTTAAAAGCAGAATGGAAACAAAAGAAGTAAGACTAAGTGAACTTGAAGAGAGATTGATGGCAATTATCCAATCTGAAGCACAGAGGAAAAAAGTTGGAGGGAAAAACACTGCTTCAGAGCAATGAACAGGCAGTAACTAAAATTCAAAATACAATACCATTTCCGATTACGAATTTTAGCTCCAGATCAACTGCAAGAACAAACCAGAAATCCCAAGAGTACCCACAGACCCTGTGAAGGAAGGGGGAGACACCCCAAATACTGTGAGTGCCCCAACTTCGGAAATGGGAAAGGGAGATCCTCCTCTCCCAAACATACCCCACCTCAGCTGGAGAAACTGAAGGTCTGTTTGTGGGTGAAGTTTCTGACATTTCCTGGAGCTGAGTCAATTTAGAGAGCTGAGCAAAATACAGGGGTAGAGGAAGCAGTCGGAAAGACCCTGGGAGCTCGCTGGGCCCTAGGCAGGCCATTCCTGCTTGACACCACAGGGATCCATTGGGAAGGCACCCAGGGGAGAGGGGGAAAACACCAAAGGGAGAAGGAACTCTCCATCTGCACTTTGTAGCACTTTGAACTGGGTGAGAAGCCTCCTGGTCAGAACTTGGGGAAGGGCACGGATCAGGTGTGCAGACTTCCCAAGTGGGGAAAGAACCAAGCCCTTTTCTTTTGCAGTTGGGAGGCGGGTAGCCTGGGGCAAGTTCTCAAGCCTGGTGCATCCACTGGCTGGAAACAGACTCAGGTCTGTTGGGGGGGTCACAGTGGGAGTGAGACCAGCTCTTTGGTTCATGTGGGAGCTGGGTGAGGCTTGTGACTGCCAGCTTCCCCCCACTTCCCTGACAACCAGCATGACTCAGCAGAGGCAGCCATAATGCTCCTAGGTACACAACTCCATTCATCTGGGAACCTCACCCCCATCCCCCACAGCAGCCCTAGCAAGACCTGCCCAAGGAGAGTGTGAGCTCAGACATACCTAGCCCTGCCCCAACCTGATGTTCCTTCCCTACCCACCCTGGTAGCTGAAGACAAAGGGCTTATAATCTTGGGAGTTCTAGGCCCCCACCCACCAATGGTTCCTCTCCAAATGCCACAGCTGATGCTCTTTGGAAAGTACCACCTCCTAGCAGGAGGCCAACCAGCACAAAAATAGAGCATTAAACCACCAAAGCTAAGAACCATCACAGAGTTGATTTCACCCCACTGCCACCTCCACCAGAACAGATGTTGGTATTGACGGCTGAGCAACCCATAGGTAGTTCACATCTCAGGACTCTGTGCAGACAACCACCAGTACCAGCCCAGAGCCAGGCAGACTTTCTGGGTGGCCAGACCCAGAAGAGAGACAACAATCACGGCAGTTTGGCTCACATGAAGCCATGTCCATAGGAAAAGGGCGGAGAGTACTACATCAAGGGAATATAAAGAGAATGGTAGAAAAGAATCTGAACAACAGCCTTCAGCCTATACCTTCCCTATGACAGAGCTTATCCAAATGAGAAGGAATCAGAAAACCAACTCTGGTAATATGACAAAACAAGGCTCTTTAACACCCCTCAAAATCACAGTAGTTCACCAGCAATGGATCCAAACCAAGAAGAAATCCCTGATTTACCTGAAAAAGGTTAGTTATTAAGCTAATCAGAGAAAAGTGAAGCCCAATGCAAGGAAATCAAAAAGTGATACAAGAAGTGAAGGGAGAAATAATCAAGGAAATAGATAGAATAAAGAAAAAAATAAAAAATTCAAGAAACATTGTACACTTACAGAAATGCAAAATGCTCTGTAAAGTCTCAGCAGTAGAACTGAACAAGTAGAAGAAAGAAATTCAGAGCTTGAAGACAAGATCTTAAATTAACCCAATCCAACAAAGACAAAGAAAAAGGAATAAGAAAATATGAGCAAAGCCTCCAAGAAGTCAGGGATTATGTTACATGACCAAACCCAAGAATAATCAGTGTTCCTGAGGAAGAAAAGAAATCTAAAAGTTTGGAAAACATATTTGGGGGAATAATCAAGGAAAACATCCCCAGCCTTGCTAAAGATCTAGACATCCAAATACAAGAAGCACAATGAACACCTGGGAAATACACCACAAAAAGATCATCACTTAGGCACATTGTCATCAGGTTATCTAAAGTTAAGACAAAGGAAAGAATGTTAAGAGCTGTGAGACAGAAGCACCAAGCAACCTATAAAGGAAAACCTATCAGATTAACAGCAGATTTGTCAGCAAAAACCCTACAAGCTAGAAGGGATTGAGTCCCTATCTTCGGCCTCCTTAAACAAAACATTATCAGCCAAGAATTTTGTATCTAATGAAACTAAGCATTATATATGAAGGAAAGATACAGTCTTTTGCAGACAAACAAATGCTGAGAGAACTCACCACTACCAAGCCACCCACTAAAAGAACTGCTGAAAGGAGCTCTAAATCTTGAAACAAATCCTGCAACATATCAAAACAGAACCTCTTTAAAGCATAAATCACACAGGACCTATAATATAAAAAAAAAAAAAAAGGCAAAAACAAAGAAACCAAGGTACACAGGCAACAAAGAGCATGATGAATGCAACAGTACCTCACATCTCAATACTAACATTGAATGTAAATGGCTTAAATGATCCACTTAAAAGACACAGAACTCTGGAAAGGATAAGAACTCACTAACCAGCTATTTGCTGCCTTCATGAGACTCACCTAACCCATAAGGACTTCACATAAAGTAAAGGGGTGGAAAAAGGCATTTCATGTGAATTGACACCAAAAAGAAGCAGGGGTAGCTATTCTTATATCCGACAAACCAAACTTTAAAGCAACAGCAGTTAAAAGAGACAGAGGGACATTATATAATGGTAAAAGGCCTTCTTCAACAGGAAAATATCACAATCCTAAACATATATGCACCTGACACTGGAGCTCCCAAATTTGCAAAACAATTACTAATAGACCTAAGAAATGAGATAGAGATCAACACAATAATAGTGCGGGACTTCAATACTCCATTGACAGCACTAGACAGGTCATCAAGACACAAAGTCAACAAAGAGGTCTGGCACAGTGGCTCATACCTGTAATCCCAGCACTTGAGAAGGCTGAGGCGGGTAGATCACCTGAGGTGAGGAGTTCAAGAGCAGCCTGGCCAACATGGCGAAACCCTGTCTCTACTAAAAACACAAAACTTAGCTGGGTATGGTGGCAGGCACCTGTAATCCCAGCTACTCGGGAGGGTGAAGCAGAAGAATCACTTGAACCTGGGAGGCAGAGGTTGCAGTGAGTTCAGATCATGCCATTGTACTCCAGCTGGGGTGACAAGGGTGAAACTCCATCTCAAATATTTTAAAAAAGAAAGTCAACAAAGAAACAATGGAATTAAGCTATGCCTTAGAAAAAATGGACTTAACAGATATATACAGAACATTTCATCCAACAACCACAGAATACACATTCTATTCAACAGCGCATGGGACTTTCTCCAAGATAGACCATATTATAGGCCAGAAAATGAGCCTCAATAAATTTAAGAGATAAGAAACCACTTTCCTAAAACAGCCCTTCTTTGAAATGTGCCTAGCATCCTATGGGTGGTGAGTAAAGCACTCCCTAGAGGTAAAATGCTGCTCTCGAGCAGAGGTTCAGGAAAAGCTTTTCAGTCGTTTTGAGCCAAGGTTTTTCCCAGCAGGCTTAAACCCAACCAGAGGCCTTAAAACATCCCCAGGAACTAATAAAAATATCTAAGCAACTTCGAGCCTAGATGTATGAGCTGGGCTTGTGCAAGAATCACCACCCATAATTCTTCTGAATGACTGCAACAGAAGTCTACCTTCCTTAGAGCTCTCCCAGAAATACTGGTTATATTCCTTTCTTCAGTATGTGCATACCTTAGTCACAGTTCTTTTGGGGCTACTCTGCCAATTCAGCAGGACAAAACATGTTTACAACCTGGCAGAAGCATGAATTGGGTCAGGTCTAGGGGGCAGAGTAGCAGAAACTCATATACTATCTTTAAGTCATGGCCAAAGGATAACTCATATTCAACTTCACCCATGTCTCAAGGAGTATCTAATTTGATTTAAATGAACTGTGTACAGGCGGGATGCGGTGGTTTATGCCTGTAATCCCAGCACTTTGGGAGGCCAAGGTGGGCAGATCATGAGTCAAGAGATCGAGACTATCCTGTAGTCCTAGCTACTCAGGAGGCTGAGACAGGAGAATCACTTGAACCCGGGAGGTGGAGGTTGCAGTGAGCCGAGAGCGCACCACTGCACTCCAGCCTGACGACAGAGCAAGACTCCATCTCAAAAAATAAAATGAACCATGCACAACCAGCAACACACAAAAAAAGCTCATGGAGTAACATGAGAGCAGTTCACCCCGCCCACTACCAAAAACAAAACAAAAACAAAAACAGGGAAGGAGTTCTTGTATCTGTGTGTGCATGGTTTCTATTTGTATTGTAAACAAAAACTACAAATAACAGATACTCTGAATGCATTTTTTAAGCTTTATGAAGTTTATGTAGTTAATAACGATGTCGTGTTAGTTATGAAATTACATTTCATAAACTGCAAGAAAACTTTGAGTACATAGAGATCCATCTCATTTTCTGTAACTACATACTGATCTACTGAACTGACTTTCTGTAACTTAAGTAACCCATAACTTTACTAGTTCTAAACATTTTTTCCAAATTTTTCACAATTCTACAACGTATTTGCTTGTGCATATGTTATTTCTGCACTTGTGCTTTTTGAGAACATAAATAACTAGGTGTAGAATTGTGGCAAAGGGTAATTTTATCCAAAATGCTGACAGGTAACACCACATTGCCCTCTAAAATGGCTTTCCTCTAATTTACCGTCAATATATGAAAATATGGTTTCTCATATCTGCAGCAATACTGGATATTATCCAAACTTTACATTCACGTAAAATTTCTGCTGGTTTGTGTTGGTGGTAACGAGGACTTTTACAGTCTGCATTCATCTGATCATCAGTGAAGTTGAGAACTTCTTCTATTTAACCATTTTAATTTCTTTATCCAATAAATTTTGTTGACATGCTCTGCAAGACTGTGTACCTTATCCTTGCTGCTTTCCAACAGTCCTTTTTCAAGGGCTATATCCTTTCTAATGTATGTTTAAGATATCTCTCAGCCTGTCATATGCCTTTTAACTTTGCATACAGTATCTTATGCCATGAAAAAGGTTTAAATCTTCTACATAGGCCGGGCGCGGTGGCTCAAGCCTGTAATCCCAGCACTTTGGGAGGCCGAGACGGGCGGATCACAAGGTCATGAGATCGAGACCATCCTGGCTAACACGGTGAAACCCCGTCTCTACTAAAAATACAAAAACTAGCTGGGCGAGGTGGCGGGCGCCTGTAGTCTCAGCTACGCGGGAGGCTGAGGCAGGAGAATGGCGTAAACCCAGGAGGCGGAGCTTGCAGTGAGCTGAGATCCGGCCACTGCACTCCAGTCCGGGCGACAGAGCAAGACTCTGCCTCAAAAAAAAAAAAAAAAAATCTTCTACATAGTCCTGTCATTCTCTCTTCATGGCTTCTGGACCATGTCCTGCTTCCCAAAGACTGCCTGAACCTAAAGGCACAGAAATACTCTACATTCTCCTCTACCATCATAACAGTATTTCCTCTTACGTCTGTAACCAGTATAGAATAAACTTCTGTGTAAGGAATGAAATGGGATGCTGACTTTATTTCCAGTTGGATAACTGTCAAAGACATTAAATCTCCCCCAATGATACATCGAAAACACTTCTGCAATATAAAAAACCCATGGAATATGACCTTCTACAAAATCTCCCTTCTGATAGCTCCCTAATTAACACTCACCATGAATTTCAGAACTGTCAATGTAAAAGTAACCTACAGGATTACAATATTGAAATATTCATCTAGGATCATGTTATGGATCTCCATTTATTCAGAGTCTCTGTTCTCCATCAGTAGAGGCTAACAATTTCTTTTTGTATATAACTAAGTAAACTCACCTACACTTTCATTTTTTTCCCCTTGGTTTGATATCAGAGCTGACTTAGCCTCATGAAAGAAGTGGAACATTTTGTGTTTTTTGTTTTTTTGTTTTTAAATATACTCCAGAACAAGTTTACTAGTGGATCATTGAAAGGTTAGACTAAATCTGTGAACCCACATGTTGAAATAGAACTGTATTATTCAATTTCTCTTTCTTCAGTTAAACATTAGTTTTTTTTGTTTTTGCTTGACTAAATACAGTCTTTTATATATTCTCCCCAGGAATTCTAATTCTTTTGTTTTATCCAGAGCTATATAGCCACTTCTTAAAACATGTTCTGTGCATCAAGTCATAATTAATTTCCTCACCAACAAGGGAACACAGCCTTAATCATGAGAGAGCCACTGTGATGTTTTATTATAATATTAAATGTTAAGCATACTACCTGTGCTAATCACCATCTACCTTAAGGTACTGTTTTAAGTTAGGTTGGTTGCCTGTAATTCCAGCCACTTGAGAATGAGGTGGGAGGATCACTTGAGCATAGGAGTTTGAGACCACCCTGGGCAACATAGCAAGACCCCATTTAAAACTTTTTTTTAGTTTAAAAAAAGATACTGTTTTGGTTCCAAAATTTTTACGATTGCCAAACTGCTTTCAAGAATACACTGTTTAAAAATAACTTACATCAACTCTGAAGAACACTTATCTAACATTTACCAAGCACTTAGTATGAGTTGATCATTTTGCTAAGCACCCTATGTACATCAAGTATTTTAACTAGAGTTTTAAGAGAGTAATTTAATTTGCATTTTTCAAAGGTCACTGTGGCTGTAATGTTAACTCGAAAGGGACAAAAGAGGATGAAGTTTTAGAATTCACAGGTATCCAACCCATTGAATGTGAGGACTTTTATGCTTATTTGAGGTGGTGTATCACTAAAATTATGCATGGACTTTTTTTTTCTTAGCTCATCAGCTCTTGTTAATGTTACTGTATTGTATGTGTGGCACAAGACAATTTTTCTTCTTCCAGTGTGGCCCAGGGAAGACAAAAGTTTGGACACCTGTGTAATGACTGAAAGTCAAGGTGAAATGACTGTTTTGAACTGGGGAACGAAAAGAAGTGGATAAATTCCAAAAGTATTTAGCAGATATATCCACAGGACTTGGTGATGCAGTGGGTGAGGGAGAGCTGGATGCCTGAAATGAACTCACTGATGAGCAAGGTGTGCATTTTGTCTGAAGACATTTGCACATTCTTTACATTGTTAATACCTCTTTGCAGTATGAATTTCTCCATGTAAAGCATTCAATCTGGCTGAAGGTTTTTCTTGTGTATGCTTCACGAAGTTCTCATGATGTGTTTTTCAGTTCCATCAGGTCATATGTTCCTCTCTAAACTGGTTATTCTAGTTAGCAATTCCTCTAACCTTTTTTCAAGGTTCTTAGCTTCCTTGCATTGGGTTAGAACATGCTCCTTTAGCTCACAGGAGTTTGTTGTTACCCACCTTCTGAAGCCTACTTCTGTCAATTTGTCAAACTCATTATCCAGTTTTGTTCCCTTGCTGGTGAGGAACTGTGATCCTTTGGAGAAGAGGCATTCTGGTTTTTGGAATTTTCAGCCTTTTTGCACTGGTTTCTCCCCATCTTCGTGAATTTATCTACCTTTGGTCTTTGATGCTGGCAACCTTCAGATGGGGTTTCTGTGTGGATGTCCTTTTGTTGATGTTGATGATATTCCTTTCTGTTAGTTTTCCTTCTTACAGTCAGACCCCTCCACTGCAGGTCTGCTGGAGTTTGCTAGAGGTTCACTCAAGACCCTGTTTGCCTGGGTATCACCAGTGGAGGCTGCAGAACAGCAAAGATTGCCACCTGTTCCTTCCTCTGGAAGCTTTGTCCCACAGGGGGACCCATCAGATGCCAGCTGGAGCTCTCTGGTATGAAGTGTCTGTGGACCCCTGCTGGGAGGTGTCTCCCCATCAGGAGGCATGGGAGTCAGGGACCCACTTGAGGAGGCAGTCTGTCCCTTAGCAGAGCTCGAGCACTGTGCTGGGAGAACTGCTGCTCTCTTCAGAGCTGGCAGGCAGGAACGTTTAAGTCTGTTGAAGCTGTGCCCACAGCCACCCCTTTCCCCCACGTGCTCTGTCCCAGGGAGATGGGGGTTTTATCTGAACTTTTTTCAGAGATGCCCTGCACAGAGAGGAGGCATCTAGAGAGGCAGTCTGGCTACAGAGGCTTTGCTGAGCTGTGGAGGACTCTGCCTAGCTGGAACTTCCCCGCGGCTTTGTTTATGCTGTGAGGGGGAAACCACCTACTCAAGCTTCAGTAATGGCAGATGCCCCTCCCCCCACCAAGCTTGAGCATCCCAGGTCGACTTCAGACTGCTGTGCTGGCAGTGAGAATTTCAAGACAGTGGATCTTAGCTTGCTGGGCTCAGTGGGCATGAGCCCACTTAGCTCAATCACTTGGCTCCCCAGCTTCAGCCCCCTTAACAAGGGAGTAAGTGGTTCTGTTTCACTGGCATTCTGGGTACCACTGAGGTATCAAAACACACTCCTGCAGCTAGCTTGGTGTCTGCCCAAATGGCCACCCAGTTTTGTGCTTAAACCCAGGACCTTGGTGGCAGAGGCATCCAAGGGAATCTCCCGGCCTATGGGTTGCAAAGACCATGTGAAAAGCTTATATCTTTTCACCACATCTGCGCCAGAGTGCACCATTCCTCATGGCACAGTCCCTCATGGCTTCCCTTGGCTAGGGGAGGGAGATCCCCAACTCCTTGCACTTCCCAGGTGGTTACGCCCCACCCTGCTTCGGCTCACCCTCCATGGGCTGCACCCACTAACCAGTCCCAATGAGATGAGCCGGGTACCTCAGTTGGAAATACAGAAATCACCCACCTTCTGTGTTGATCTCACTGGGAACTACAGACCAGAGCTGTTCCTATTCGGCCATCTTGCCAGCCTCTGGCTGAAGGTTTTTCTACATTTCTTACATTTGTATGTTTTTCAACCAGTGGGACATCTCTGATTAACAGTAAGGGACTGATGATAACTAAAGGCTTGGCCACATGCACTACAATCTTAAGGTTCTTCTCCAGTATGACCTCTTTGATGATAAATTAAGGATAACTTTCTTCTGAATGCCTTCCCACATTCAAAACACTGATAGGGCCTTTGGCCAGTGTGGAGTCTTTGATGTTGAGCACAGGATGAGCTATCACTAAAAGCCTTTCCACATTCAGTACATTTATAGGGTTTCTCTCCAGTATGAATTCTTTGATGTTGCATAAGATTGGAAGTTTGGCTGAAGGCTTTCCCGCATTCATTACACTCATAAGGTTTCTCTCCTGTATGAGTTTTCTGATGTTGGGCAAGGTGTGATCTCTGTTTGAAAGCATTTCCACATTCAATACATTCATAAGGCTTCTCTCCAGTATGAATTCTCTGATGAGTAGCCAGCTGTGAACTGATTCTAAAAGCTTTTCCACATTCTTTACATTCATAGGGTTTTTCACCAGTATGAATTCTCAAATGACTAACAAGGTGTACATTCTGCCTAAAGGCTTTCCCACATTCCTTGCATTCATAAGGTTTCTCTCCAGAATGTACTCTTTGATGCTGAGTGAGTGATGCATGATGGCTAAAATCTTTCCCACATATATCACATTCATAAGGTTTCTCTCCTGTGTGAATTCTCTGATGTACAGTACGGGATGAACCAGAGCTGAAGGTTTTTCCACACACATCACATTTGTAAGGTTTCTCTCCTGTATGAATTCTCCTATGCAGAATAAGTCCTATGTGAACACTGAAGGCTTTCCCACAATCAATGCAATTAAAAGGCTTCTCTCCAGTATGATAACTCCTCCAGTGACGAATAAAAGATGTGTTATACCTAAAAGCCTTCCCACACTCAATACATTCATAGGGTCTTTTCCCAGTGTGACATCTCTGATGGCGAGCAAAAGATGAGCCATCACTGAAGGCTTTGCCACATTCTTTACATTCATAGGGTTTCTCTCCAGTATGAATTCTCTGATGCTGAGCAAGGTGTGCAGGCTGTCTGAAGGCTTTTCTACATTCCTTACATTTATATGGCTTTTCTCCAGTATGAATTCTTTGATGTTGAATAAGGTGTTCACTTTGTTTGAAGGCTTTCCTACATTCTTTACATTCAAAGAGTTTCTCTCCAGTATGTGTTCTGTGATGTTGAGCAAGGTGTTGCCTTTGCTTGAAGGCTTTTCCACATTCCTCACATTCATATGGTTTTTCACCAGTATGAATTCTAAAATGAACAGTAAGGGATGAGCTATGGGTGAAGGTTTTGTCACATTCATTACATTTAAAAAGCTTCTTTCCTACATAGACTTTCTTGTGTTTTATTACCATAGAATTTTGGGGGAAGCTTTTTTTATCTGATGTGTGATTATAAATATTCTCTTCTATGTTTTCCAGATGGATACATTTCCCAAATTTAGTATATTTGAATTCTGTTTCCTTAGTGAGGGTTTCTTTATGAGTGATTGTTTCTTTCTTGCTAAACATATTGTGACTTCCCATCTGCTTCTCAAAAAGGTCTTCCCATTTCCAATTTTCTTCAAAAGTGGAACACTCAAGTCCATAGCTTGTAATTCCCTCCATGCATGCATCATCATACATGAACTGCTTCAGAGGTAATTCCTGTGTCTCATATATAGATTCCCAATCTGAAAGATATAAAAAAAGTGAATGTTTCCTTTATCATGGCTACATCAAAGGAGACATTGTGAAAAAGGTAATTTAAAAATATTTAATAAATCTCACAAAACCTGTTATGTACAGGCATGTCAACTGGAAAATATGCAGGGAGACCCCATGAAAGACAGCTCATGAAGGAACATGGAAAAGGTGATTAAGAAAACTAAATGGGCTAGGTGTAGTGGTTCAGGCCTATAATCCCCAGCACTTTGGGAGGCTGAGGTGGATTGCTTGAGCCCAGGAGTTCAAGACCAGCCTGGGCAACATGGCAAAACACCATCTCTGCAAAAAGTACAAAAATTAGTCAAGCAGGTGGTACATGCCTGTAGTCCCAGTTACTCAGGAGGCTGAGGTCAAAGGATCACTTGAGCCCAGGAAGTTGAGGCTGCAGTGAGTCATGATTGCCCTACTGCACTCCAGCCTAGGCAGAGCGAGACCCTGTCTCAAAACAAAAACAAAAACAAAAAACAAAAACTTCAATGTAGGATGAAATCCTAGAGATGTAGTCTGCTATGGTAATATTTCATGCCTGTATTGACCTAACAGACTATAAATTAAGCTCTCTTCATCTACTGTCTTCCACTTGTAATTGGTTTTCATATACAGTAATGTTAACTTTGTTTAAATACCAATATCGTATCACTACCGCTGCTGAAAACTCTAGAGATCTCTAGTAACCACATACCCTATGGTTTGTGATTATCTTAGGATTTAGGTGAAATCCTATGGTTATCTTTTCATAATCAGAAAATGGTGTTCCAATGAAATCATCTACATGTTTTGATAAAGTGAACTTTTCAATTCTCAGAGTTCCCTGAACTTTAATCTGCATATTAAGAGATTTTTTCCATTCATCTTACTTTCAACAGCCTGGTAAAATTATCACTTCTTAGACCACCATTTTATTTAAAAAAAAAAAAAAGAGAGAGAGAGAGGGTTTCACTCAGTTGTCTGGGCTGGAATGCAGTGGCAGGACCATAGCTCACTAATTCCTGGGCTTAAGCAATCTTTCTACCTTCTTTCGAGTAGCTAGGATTACAGGTGTTAGCCACTGCACTCACCACCTTAAGCCACTGCTTAACACGGTTTTATCATTTCCCCTTTTGAAGAAATGAATTTTATAATGATATGTAGGTTGATACCACTATTAATCACATTCTTATTTACTACCATGAGTAACTTTCTTAACTGCTGACCTAGAATATAAGTTTAGAGAAGGAATAAATGTCCTTTAAAAATTATTGCAACATTGGTCAGGCACAATGGCTCACGCCTGTAATCCCAGAACTTTGGGAGGCTAAGGCAGACATATCACCTGAGGTCAGAAGTTAAAGACCAGCCTGGCCAACGTGGTGTAACCCCATCTCTAGTGAAATCACAAAATTAGCGGGACATGGTGTCATCTGCCTGTAATCCCAGCTACCTGGAAGGCTAAAGCAGGAGAATCACTTGAATCCAGGAGGCATAGGTTGCAGTGAACCAAGACTGCGCCATTGCACTCCAGCCTGGGCAACAAGAATGAAACTCCATCTCAACCAAAAGAAAAAAGAAAAAAAGAAAAAAATATTGCTACATCACTTACCATAGATAGAAGAAATTTGGGCATATATAAAAAGTTATCAGTAAAATATAAAGAAATTTATATTGAAGAGGTGATACTGAGAGAAAACCTGAGGGAAAAGGTGCTTTCAAGAAAAGGCAAAGGAAGTACTTTCTTTTTCTATGTCATCCATAGGAAATCATTGACTAATCCAATATTTCCTAAGCAATTATACATTATGCACTAAGCATTTGTCATATCAAAGTAATGAAGGAATTGTTCTTGAAAAGTTTAGAAATTAGGAAGACAAGACCAATAAAAAAAAAGTAATTTAAGATAATATAAAACATAATCAAGTGTGAGCCCATGTGGTAAAGATTAAATTGTTACAAAAGTTCAGAGATGGGAGAGATCAAATCCACTAGAGCAGTTAAGAAAGGTTTTGAGGTATTAACAAGCTTTGTAGTCCAGGTCTTCATGGTATCAGGAATATCCAGTGTCCTGAATAACTTGGGTTGCTATAACAAAACAGTCTTGTGTCGCTTAATGATGGGGACATGCTCTGAGAAATGCATCATTACGGATGGGCAATTACAGAGCATACTTACACAAATCTTGATGGTGTAGCCTACTGCACACTTAGCCTATATGGCCTACTGCTCCTGGTTTACAAGCCTGTGCAACATGTTACCGTACTGAATACTACAGGCAATTGAAGCACAATGGTATTTTTGTATCTAAACATATACAAACATAAAGAAGGTAAAGTATGATATGAGGACATTTTATATACATATTTTTTGAGACAGGGTCCCCTCTGTCACCAGGCTGGTGTACAATGGTATGATCACGGCTCACTGCATCCTCAAACTCCTGGGCTCAAGTGATCCTCCTGCCTAGCTTCCTGAGTAGCTGGGAGTACCAAGTGCATGCCACCACGCCCAGCGAAATTTTTATTTTTAGTAGAGATGAGGTCTTGCTGTTGCCCAGGCTGGTCTGGAACTCCTATTGAGGCAATCCTCCCACCTCAACCTCTCGAAGTACTGCGATTATAGGCATGAGCCACCATGCCAAGAAATAGAAGAGATTTTTTTTTTTTGAGACGGAGTCTCACTCTGTTGCCCAGGCTGGAGTGCAGTGGCATGATCTCGGCTCACTGCAAGTTCCACCTCCCGGGTTCATGCCACTCTCCTGCCTTAGCCTCCCGAGTATCTGGGACTACAGGCGCCCGCCCCCACACCTGGCTAATTTTTTGGTATTTATTTATTTATTTATTTATTTATTTATTTATTTATTTATTTTTGAGACAGAGTCTCGCTCCGTCATCCAGGCTGGAGTGCAGTGGCCAGATCTCAGCTCACTGCAAGCTCCACCTCCCGGGTCTACGCCATTCTCCTGCCTCAGCCTCCCGAGTAGCTGGGACTACAGGCGTCCGCCACCTCGCCCGGCTAGTTTTTTGTATTTTTTAGTAGAGACGGGGTTTCACCGTGTTAGCCAGGATGGTCTCGATCTCCTGACCTTGTGATCCGCCTGTCTCGGCCTCCCAAAGTGCTGGGATTATGGACGTGAGTCACCACACCCAGCCAGAAGAGACTTTTTTAAAGTTACACCTGTATAGGGCAGCTCCATCATAATCTTATGTGACTGTCTTAATATGCAGTCCATAACGGATAGATACATTGTTTATGTGGCCCATGACTGTACCATATACTGGGTAGCTTATTGAGATGTGGTTTGGCTGTGTCCCCACACAAATCTCACCTTGAATTGTAGTAATACCCACATGTCAAGGGTGGGGCCAGGTGGAGATAATTCAATCATAGGGGCAGTTTCCCCCATACTATTCTTGTAGTAGTGAATAAGTCTCACAAGATCTGATGGTTTTGTAAATGGGAGTTCCCCTGCACAAGCTTCCTCCTGACTGCCACCATGTAAGAAGTGACTTTGCTCCTCCTTTGCTTTCTGCCATGACTGTCAGAGCTCCCCAGCCATGTGGCACTATAAGTCAATTAAGACTCTTTCCTTTATAAACTACCCAGTCTCAGGTATGTCTTTATTAGCAGCTTGAGAACAGACTAATACACTTACAAACAACACTTATAACTAAACAGACTAATATACTTATAAAAAATTAGCTGGGCATGGCTAATTTATTTCTCACAGATCTGCAGACTGGGAAATCCAAGATCAAGGCCCAGGCAGATTTGGCATGGGCTGGCTTTCTCACAGATGGTCCCTTCTTCCTGTTTCCCCACACAGTGGAAGGGGCAAGGAAGCTCCTTCGGGCCTTTGATAAAGGTAATAATCCCATTCATGAGCCGTCATGACCTAATCACCTTCCAAGGTCCCCACCTACCATTATCACCCTAGAGAAGATAATTTCAACATGAATTTCAGGGGCACACAAACATTCAGACCCATGCTTCAAGACTTGAGGCAAAGTGGGGTTAATGAACTAATCACCTATAATTTTTCCTACATAGATAGACTGAAGATAACAATACTAGAAAATGACACAGAAAGCTGAGTCCATCATCTCCTGTTTTCTCACATTTTACTTTTTTTGTCACATGAAGATTGTCTTCAACTCCAATTTCCTACAGAGAGCCATGGTTGTTCCTAATTTTCTGGCTTTTTTAAACAGACACTAAGATATCTTATGCATACAATAATACTTATATCTACGCATTGACTCAGCATCCCACCAGACTTATAGCTTCTTCCTTTTCCCTTCTTCTCCTTGTTCTTCACAGGGCCAATTATTAGGAAAGTTCTTTTCTGTTTCTCTATTTAAGGCAGATGGCATCTTCATACAAAACCAAAGTATAAAGTGCATCCAAGCAGGGTCTATTTCCCTTCTGATGTGTGGGTATAGTCATCCCTCCTTATCCACAGTGGATACATTTCAAGACCCAGTGGATGCCTGAAACCTGGAATAATACTGAACCCTATATTCACTACACGCAACAGATCTGAAAAGCTAGATGAGACTAAGAGACTAACAGGCAGGTAGGGCATACAGCATGGATGTGCTAGACAAAGGGATGATTCATGATCTGGGCAGTACAGAACAGAAAGGTTCAAGACTTCATCATACAACTCAGAATGGTGCACAATTTAAAACATATAAATTATTTATTTCTGGAATTTTCCATTTAATATTTTTGGACAGTGGTGGACTGTGGGTAACAAACTGCAGAAGACAAAACCTTTAATAGGGGGACTATTGTATTTGGAGGACACAGACTGTTTAGGATCCAAATTATTCCAAAATGTAAAGATCAAACACTGTTACATAAGGGAAAGGATAATGTTTTAAGGTATAATTGTAAGGGCATATATTGATATGCCCTTGTCTTTTGGAACTTTAATTTCAATGGGAGAGGCAGAATATAAGCATTGAGCAATAAACAAGTTAATTGCAGGCTTTCCTGAGTATTAGGAAGAAAATAAACAGTGGCTTGTTGGACAGTTATGGGTTGGGATGGTGAAATGTTCATTACATAAGGTGGTTAGGGAAGGCCTCTGATGAGATGATTTTTTAGCTCTGACTTGATATTCAGGATAGACAGACCCAAGAGAGGAGCATTCTGGGTAGAGGAAACTGGAAATGCAAATGCCTGAGTCAGTAAAAAGCTACGTGAGTTCAGAAAAGTTGACCCATGGGCTAGATGAATACTCATTCAATATGACATCTGTAAAACACAGGTGGAGCAGGCAAAAGAATGATACTTCCTGTGACTCAGAGGCAATCAGATTTGGAATTACCTCTGGACCCAGCTAGTCTCCCAAGGCTCTTGAGAGACTCAGTAGCTTGGTATACCTGTAACTCATTTGAAACATACCCTCGGTATCTCACATAATTTAGCAAATTGTGGACTAAAGTATAATGAAAAAGCTAAAAAGTAATAAAGAATGACTTTATAGAAGTAGGAGGGAGCTGATCAGGAAGAGGCTAACAGGGTTTAGATTTTTCCTATCTGCTACAGGAAAGGAATGAAAGAACAGAAGGGTACATTATAATTTGTAAGCAGTACCTAATTCAAGAGTTAAGAAAAGATTTAAGAAACACAGAAGTTTATATAAGTCTGTATGGCAAAGCGAAAGGGGATGGTAAGGAGCTGGATAAAGATTTTTGCAAGACAAAAATCTTAAGAGATTTAAGATTCTCTAATCTCTAGAGAATCTTAGTTCTTAGAGAGAAAACAGTCAAGTAGAAGAGAAGATATTTGAGGGGCCCATGTTAAGCATAAAGTTTCAGTTTTCTCCCCAGGCCTGTAAGGCTGATGTAGAGTTTCTGAGATGCGTAAGTGAGAAGGTGTCACCTCTAAAAATGGCTGAGCCATGATGTCAAAAAGATTCCCCTCTCTGGTTCTTCCACACTCACCTGAGAATGGGCTTCTTGTCATCTCACTCGTCATTTCCCAAGGCTCTCTCCCTTGCTCCAATAAGGAGATCACATACGGCTTAGAAATACAAAGACCTACATAAAAAAAAGAGACATGAAAATTGGTCATGTTTTGGGTTATTTCAGAACTATAAGCCAGTTCCTTAATTCTGGTAGAATGATATAGTAGGAATACTAGGTAAGAGATAAAGCACATCTGAAGGACAGACTACATAAAACTCTGGAATAGCCTAGTAAGACTGCTAACAGTTAACTCTGAGAACTATTTTATAAGGGGCTTGAGGGCAGAAATTTAGTCCAACATTTTCTGAATATTATCACACAGTAGTGAATGAGGTATTTTAAAAGGTCCCTAGAAAGAGTTTGAAGTTTTGAGATAATTGCCTGCTTTAGAAAAAAATACTCTTTAGGGGAATATGACAGAATCCAGAGGCTACAATGTTTTATTTACAGTACACAGAAAAAATTCAAAATTACTTGACATAAGGAAAAAGTGAATCATGCCCATTAGAAAAAGCAAGCAATAGGCCGGGCACCGTGGCTCACGCCTGTAATCCCAGCACTTTGGGAGGCCGAGGCGGGCGAATCACAAGGTCAGGAGATCAAGACCACGGTGAAACCCCGTCTCTATTAAAAATACAAAATATTAGCCGGGTGCGGTGGCGGGCGCCTGTAGTCCCAGCTACTCAGGAGGCTGAGGCAGGAGAATGGCGTGAACCCGGGAGGCGGAGCTTGCAGTGAGCCGGGATTGCATCACTGCACTCCAGCCTGGGCAACAGAGCGAGACTCCGCCTCAAAAAAAAAAAAAAGAAGGCCGGGCGCGGTGGCTCAAGCCTGTAATCCCAGCACTTTGGGAGGCCGAGATGGGCGGATCACGAGGTCAAGAGATCGAGACCATCCTGGCTAACACGGTAAAACCCCATCTCTACTAAAAATACAAAAAATTAGCCGGGCGAGGTGGTGGCGCCTGTGGTCCCAGCTACTCGGGAGGCTGAGGCAGGAGAATGGCGGGAACCCGGGAGGCGAAGGTTGCAGTGAGCTGAGATCCGGCCACTGCACTCCAGCCTGGGCGACAGAGTGAGACTCCGTCTCAAAAAAAAAAAACAAAAAAAAAAAAAAAAAAGGAAAAAGCAAGCAATAGACGCTCACACCGCAATAACAAAGAAGAAATAGCATACGATCTTAAAACAGCTATTATTATATCAATACTTAAGAATATAAAGGCAAATATACTTGTAATGAATGCACACACAGGAAATCTCAGAAAAGAAACTATAAGAAGAACCAAATAAATATTATATAACTTCAAAAATATAACATCTGAAACTTAAAAATTCACTAGATGCACCTAACCAAACACTGAGGGTAAGGATAGAGTCAGGGAATTTGACTATGAATCAACAGAAATTATCCAATCTGAGCTGGGCACAGTGGCTCGTGCCTGTAATCCCAGCACTTTGGAAGGCTGAGGTGGGCGGATCACCTGAGGTCAGGAGTTCGAGACCAACCTGGGCAACATGGTGAAACCCTGTCTCTGCTAAAAATAAAAAAATTAGGCCGGGCACAGTGGCTCACACCTGTAATCCCAGCACTTTGGAAGGCTGAAGCAGGTGGATCACGAGGTCAGGAGATCAAGACCATCCTGGCTAACATAGTGAAACCCTATCTCTACTAAAAAAATACAAAAAAATTAGCCGGGCATGGTGGCAGGCACCTGTAGTCCCAGCTACATGGGAGGCTGAGGCAGAAGAATGGTGTGAACCCGGCAGGCAGAGCTTGCAGTGAGCTGAGATGGAGCCACTGCACTCCAGCCTGGGCGACAGAGTGAGACTCTGTCTCAAAAAAAAAAAAAAGAAAAAAAAAATGAGCCGGGTATGGTGGTGGGTGCCTGTAATCCCAGCTACCTGGGAGGCTAAGGCAGGAGAATTGCTTGAACCTGGGAGGTGGTGGGCCAAGATTGCACCACTGCACTCCAGCCTGGGCAACAGAGCATGACTGTCTTAAAAAAAAAAAAAAAGAGAGAGAAAGAGAAATTAAAACAGAGAACAAAGATTTTTAAAAGTGAAACAATCCTTAGTTACCTAGGGCACAATATCAAACAATCTAACATAGGTGTAACTGAAGTCCCAAAACAGAAAAGAACAGAAAAAAAGATTTGAAGAAATAACGGCTAAAAATTTCTCAAATTTGGTTTAAGATATAAATTTAGTTTCAAGAAGCTCAATGAACCACAAGCATAATCAAAAGGGCTTCTAGAGAACAGAAAGCTAATCTAGCCAATGAGGTGGCCCCAGTGCTTAGAAGGGCCATATGAATTTCCCTAACTGTAAGCAATCTGAAGCCATTTTCAGTTTGTGTCTTCAGTTTGTTACTTATCACAAGTTAATATAAAGATACAGATTTTAAAAGTGATATTCTGAATTTATAGTAATCTAGCTATATATTCTTTGTGAACCTTGTTGTTGTCTAGAGGTGATAATAATTCTGCAGGAGAGAGAGAACAAGGAAACCCAGGAGACTGGTGAGATTCACATTGTGTCCTGTGTTCCCAATTGCCTTAAGGGTGTACGCATGGAATATCTGATATTCACCAAATTCACTAACTCTAAATCTCAAGTTTTCTTCTGTCCCTCAACATCCTCTGTTTCTCAGATTCCATTCCCAGATTCCATTCTGACCTACATATAATAAAAACAAATTTAATAATATACAAAAACATAAAAGTTCCTTAAAGGTAGATTATGCAGGAGGGAAATGATCCTCACCAAGTGATACCAGGCTCTGATAGTTCTCCAACATCATACTCCTGTATAAATGCTTCTGAGCAGGGTTCATCCATTGCCATTCTTCCTGGGAAAAATCTATTGCCACATCCTTGAATGTCACTAAGTCCTGAAGTGACAAATATATTCTTAACCGACCAATACTCATGTCCAAAGATAACTCTGAGTTGATCCAAGATGTCTCTACTTTATGTGAGAAATAACTCATAGAAGAGAAAAAACAAAAATATGAAGATCCAAGTCAAAATAGTACTTATGGAAGTGTTTAACTGCATTGGGTACAATGGTGCCAACCAATTCCGAACATAGGGAAATGTGGGTGCATAACTACAAGGCAGTGAAGAGGGCTTCAAGGAAGAACACATACCTGTGTTGAATCTTCAAAAGCATAAAAGGAATATCTAAATTGATATTTTTCAAATGATACTCCATGGGATCCAAGTTTTATTGGCAGGGACAGGAGAAAGGCATTGAACTAATGTGGCTGATTTTTTTTTTCTTAAATAATAAAAACATCTTTAATAATGCAATTTTCTTATGTCTGCATCACTGAATACTGTGTTTTCCACCAACGGTTCGTAAACCCACAGTTGCAAAACAAAATGAAATTGAAGTTATAACTTTTAAATGTTCTTAGAGAAAAATTAATGACCAGTTATAATCACCAGCAGGTTGTAAGAAATTTTAAAAGTTATTGTGGGCATTTTTCACCTTCAGATTTATTTCCATTGAAAATGAGTATCTTCTTAATCTTAGTGCCTGATCTGCAAAGTTATCAAAAATATAACTAAATAAAGACAAGGTTAGGAGCACAACATTTTAATTTGCTTAAACAGTAATCTCTGTATCATGTCTTTGCTCTAAAGATTAGTGTTTAAAAGCAAATTTTAAACAGATATTCAATGTAGGGGACTTCAGAAGATATACATACCTTTAGAAAAATGTTTAATAAATTTTTCATATAAAAGAAATACAAAATTGTTTAAGTTTCTCTGTGAACTCTCAGTTTTGCTGAATTCTAGTTTTCACCTTCTAGTAAGTTGAGAACTAAGAACCATCATTTCACATATTCTTATAAATGAGATGAATTCCTCAATGCAAGCAAAAGGTGCTCACATTCTTTCCAATATTTAGGATAATTCTGGTGACTATTAAGGACAGAGGAGCTTTGGCTGTTCCCACAGGAAAAAAAAAAAAAATGATCGCTTTTGATCCTGGTACTCATGGTTAATAATCTGGTATATATACCACCAGAATTTTACCAATATCGATGAAATAACTTTATATATATATATACACACACACGTATATGTAGTGATGTTTTTAACTGATAATGCTATAACCAACGAAGTAAATCCCAACGGATAGCATCTGAAGAGCTTGTAATTCTTTTTTTCTTTTTAAGGAAAAAACCATTTATTGCAAGGTATCAGATAATTTATGAAATTTCCAGGAGGATTAAGACTGAATAAGTGACTAAATTAAGACTAAATAAAATAAATGAGAAAAATAGGCAAATATCTCGTTCAGAAGATTTTCAAATGATTTATGTTTGCCCTTAAGGAGGTAGAACATAATTTCCCACTCCTGGAGTGTAGATTGTGCATAGTGACTTCCTTACAAACAGTACAGTACAGAAAAGTGAGGGAAAAAAGAGTCACCTTATTATACAGAAATCTGACAAACACTACCTCAAAGTTAATTAACATCGATTAACATCAACAGTAATAAATCATGTTGACAGTGTACACCCCTGATTTGATGTGATGAAAAAGGAAATTTACTTCTGCAATCTTCCTCCCCAAAACACAGTACCCTATTCTAATCATGAAAAAACATATTTGAGACATTCTACAAAATAACTGAGTATTCCTCAAAGTTGACAAGGTCATCAATAAGCAAAGTATGAAAAACTATCACAACTAAGAGGAGTCTTAGGAAATATGGCTACTAAATGTAATGTAATTTCCTAGATAGTATCCTGGAACAGAAAAAAGACATTAGATAAAACCTGGCCAGGTGCATTGGCTTACACTTATGATCCCAGCACTTTGGGAGGCCAAGGCTGGTGGATACACTTGAGGCTAAGAGCTCAAAACCAGCCTACATAGCATGGCAAGGACAATATAGCAAAACCCCACCCCTACCAAAAATACAAAAATTGGCTGTGCACAGTGGTGCATGCCTATAATCCCAGCTACTCGAGTGGCTGAGGCATGAGAATTGCTTGAACTGGAGAGGTAGGTTATAGTGAGCTATGATCCTGCCACTGCACTCCAGCCTGGGTAACAGAGTGAAACTGTGTCTCAAAAAAAAGAAAAAAAAAAAAAATTAAAAAGTTGAAACAATGAAAGAAAATCTAAACTAAGCACTTAGTTTTAGTTACTAATAACATATCAATATTGGTTCATTAATTTTAACAACAGTACCACACTAATGTAAAATGTTAATAGGGGAAGCTTAGTGTGGTATAAGATTTCTCTATACTATCACCGCAATTTTTCTACAAATATAAAACTATTCTAAAAAATAAAATTTATCTTTTAAGTAAACCTTCTCAAGAGGAGGACATCAAAACTTCAAATTATCCTTTAAAAATATATAAAGTCTAGCACTAAACCCAAAATGAGGCATTTAAGACAAAAATCAAGATAATTTTCAAAATATCAGAAAATAGAAACACATAAGAGATTCAGATAATGGAATTATCCAACAAGGCTATCAAAATATTATGATAATATTTTTAAGGAGTTAAAAGGAAAGGTAGTGAATTCAGGAAGAAAATAGAAAATTACAAATTAAATAGAAATTCTAGAACTAAGTATTCTATAACAGAAGTTAAAAATTCCATTATGGGCTTAACGGGAGATTAGAGAGTTAAAGAGAGAATTAAAGCATAAATGACATGTAAAACAGTGTGAAAAATAATTAACATGTATATAATTGTAATCTTAGAAACAGGAAAGTTTCAGAGTATTTAAAAAGACAGTGGTTGAAAAATTTCCAAATTGATGAAAGACACCAAGCTACCCTGAACACTGACTTAAAACAAAAATAGTGAATAATGTTCACAGTCTATCAAAGAAGCATGTGTGTGTGCATTTCAGGTGATGGGGTTAATGGACTGCATCTTTATCATCTATAGTAGTAGGTTACTAGATAATTTCTAAAACTAAAATAATCAAGAAACAGTGTATGGAACATTATTCAGAAGTATGAGGTTAAATATCAAAACTAAAGACAGTAAGTAGTATTGTGGAGATACCAACTTACTTCTAGAGAGTAAATGGGAGGGGAATAATTCTGTTGTGTTAAATGGTGCCTGTGACTTCAGGTAGAATTTTAATGACAACATCAGGCACACAAACCATAAAAGGTCCGTATCTTTGGAAAATTATGTTGGATAATTCACAAAATGGTTTTAATGCTGAGGAAGACACAGATGCCCAGAATCCATGTAAATATTTTTTAATAGCTCATGAACTCTGACAGCGCAAGTGTTTTGAAAAAGCAGTGTTTCAAAATTAATTTAACATAACTTTTGATATAAAGCATATAATTAAATTAATTAAGCACTAATTATGGACATCTGACACTCGTGTATGTCATGAAAACACATTTTCCACTTAGAAAAAATGTGAAGGGGAATTTCACAGTGGGAGAATTAAGGGTTCCTTTTGTATACATGGTTCCTTATACATGTGCAATATAATATTTAAAAATTAAAAAATTAAAAGCAGAAATTCAAGTAAAACTGAGTGTAGTACAGCAACAGAACCAACTATACACAGTAGTTTAGTGCATGGTATAGGTGGCATTTCAAATTAGTGAGAATGAGATGAATAATTCAGTTAATGCCATTGTGCCAACTTGAAAAAATAAATCTCTGCCTCACTTATTATAAATTATACATTTAATGTAAAAATTTAATGTAAATTAAACATAAAAAGTGAATGTAATTTCAGCCCTACCATGATAGAAAACCACAAAAATCAAGTCTAAGCTTACCAGAAACTTAACTGTGAAGGATAAAACAAATCTTAGAAGAAAAATAGGACCTAAAGGTAGACAAAAATTTCATCAACAGGACACAAAACACCATTAACTTTGAAGGGAAGAAAGTATTTATGTATACACACAGAGGCATAAAACATAGCTGTGAATGAGATACAAGCTGAGAATAACTTCTTAAAAGAACTGGGAGGTAAGGGTGATACTTGTTTTTAAATTCTGTACCATGTGAACATCTCACCTATTTAAATTTATAAAATTTGCAAAAATTAAGTAGAATAAGATTTTTTCAGGTGAACAAATGAGGCTGGTAACTAATACTTAAAATGTAAAGAAAATCTTTTAAAGAATTTACCTCAAGGACATACTCAGAGAGTTGGACAAAAATTCAGGTAGATGCATCCTCTATATAGGAGAGGCACTGGATGCGCATTTAACCTGGAACCCAACTCACTAGTACTAAGATATCCACAGATATATTCCATACAACATAAATCAAGTCTTTTCACAAGACTCAGCACTAAATTTAAAATGTACACAAGGTGGGAAGAGGAATCTCACAGGGGCCTCCATGACTTTTTATACTAAGCTATTACTCACTCATTAGGTAATTAAAGACAGTGGCCTCTGAGAGAAGTGGGAACTAGGCTCTTGGACTGTTAATCAGGGAATTTTCAAAAGAAAAGAAGCATTGCAAAGTACTAAACAGCAAGACTGCCTTTCATGAAGAGAAAGAAAATATCAACTAACCTGGGGCATGACTTTTACTACTTCAACATTCATTTTTGCCTTCTCTTCTGGTCTTTCTCTTGAAGAGCAGTGTCTTGGGAAGGCAAGGCTGAAGGAAGGGAAAGGTTAGTGAGAGATGAGGCCTTTGCTGCACTCCCAGAATCACTAGCCTAAAACTGTCTTCTTCTTCCCAGCTTTGGTTGATCCCATAACTGGGTATGAGCAACCTATGGCCACTGAAGCACTGTAACTCATAACTGGTTTTTTGTTGTTGTTGTTTTTTTTTCATGCTTGAGGTCCTAAATTTAATCTTTTTCAAAGACCTACCTTCCCATTCAGATGTATTAGGAACTCTGAGTAGATTAGATTATCTTGCTTTATTTTTGAAATAATCCTACAAAGTAGTCATTTCCTCTATTTTTACAGGTAAAGGGGAGTCATTCTCTTCTTGGGTCTCTTGCTTCATGCTTTGAAAGTCTACTCTTTGAAAATCTGGCTCTTTTTTGGGCCAGATGGATGGGGTTTTTGGGAAAAAACAAAAGAAAAAGGAAAATCTGACTCTCAAATGCCACTAGAGGCCAGGGTTATCCTCCTCCTTCACTCAACCCCCACCACTGCACCCCTGCCCTGCTCCCTGGCAATGTTTCACTTTCCTCACCCTGAAACGATGGAACCTTTAGTACTCAATTCTGCCACTTTCACTCTCACCTCTGTCCCAGACCCTTGATTACCCTCCTGTCACACAGAACTGAGGGTGCCTCCTGCTTCAGTTAGGAGTTTCAGTCACCCCAGCTTTTGCTTCTTACTGAAACTCGGACTGTGCACAGGAATTCTATTCCATGTTTCCTATCCCGGCAACACACAATTCCAAACAGTCACACTCATAAACAATCCAATCCTATCAATCTTCCAAGTAGTCTCCCCACACACAGCAGTCATACAGGGCCACAATTACAGGTATACAGGGTGACATACAAACACTAACAAGTTTCCTGGTCACACAGAGGACACAATCACAAGCACCCCAAAACAAGCACATATACACAGTCACATTTCCATTGTCTTAGGATATGAATATAAGCACACACCGGGACTCACCAACACCTTCACACATACCCCTAATCTTACTTCTCTCACACACACAGCTCACTGTAGCCTATCTCCGTCTCACTCACACATTCATGCTTCACAACCTCACAGAGGTTATATTTGTAAAGCCTTTTGGATAACACACCATGGTTCACATAGTTTCTTTCTCACCCAGCCACATCACTAGTCTTTCCCTCTTTCACACATACAAACATGATGTTCTCTCGTACATACACATTCAATGGTATCTTTCAAAGAGGCCTCAATTACTCAAATACACCAGTATCTCACAGAGACACACAAACACACTCTGATCTCTCACATTCCAACTGCTTTATCTCATGCACACAAAATACATACTGGTCGCTGTCACTCCAATCTTTTTCATACTGTGATACACCATCTCACTACCTACCAGGCCAGACAGAGACATACTCTAGTCTCTCACACACTCACACCAACATACCCCATTCTCTCCCAATCTAGTCTCTTGCTTTTACTCAGACACACACATGATCTTTCTCAGACTCCAGGGAGCCTCATATTGTTAATCTTTCACACAGGCACATCTATTTCTCTCACACATTGATATACCCTGGCTCGCACTCTGGATTCTCACAATCCAGTCCCTGATAACACACTCAGCTGACAAAGAGGAAAAACAAACTGTTTCTCTTACTCTACTCTCACAACACAAAACAGTTCTAAGACCAGATGTGTGGGGTCTTCACACACACACACACACCAGGCAAGCAATAAATTCTTCAATGAATACTAGGTGGGTGACCTCTAGGGCAACCCAATTCTGACACTATTTACTTGGAGATAGCATAAGATCCCATACATTGAGGGCTCAGTCCTACAAAATTGCTCCCCACTTCCAATGCCAATTGCAAGCCCCAGGTGCTTCTGATTGGCTATAAATCGGGGTTCCTATGAACCCCTCCTTGCATTCAATTAATTTGCTAGGGCAGCTCACAGAACCTAGGGAAACACGTTTATAATCATAAAGAATATTACAAAAGATACAGGTGAAGAAATGCATAGGAAAAGGTTATGTAGGAAGGGGCGCATCCTACAGGAGACTCCAGTATCCAGCTATCTGGAAGTCTGATGAACTCAGTCCCTCTGGGTTTTTAGGAAAGCTTCATTACATGACTTAGGCATGGCTGGTTAAATCACTGACCACTGACGATCAGTTTAACCTGTGGCTCCCTTTCCTCTCCCTGGAGACTGAGGATGGGACTGATAATCCCAACCCCCTAATCCTGCCTAGGTTGTTCTGATGACCAGCCCTTACCATGATCTCCCTACAGGCTGCCAGCCCACCAATCATTAGCATGCAAAAAGACACTTAATACTTTGGAGATTGCAAGGATCTTGGAAGTTGTATGCCAGGAAACGTACCTTTGATGGCCTCCCTCCCTCTCACAAACTGATACCAACATACCCTAGTCTCACTCTACTTTGATGGCCTCCCTCTCTCTCACAAACAAATACCAACACACCCTAGTCTCACTCTTTAGACTCTCACAGTTCAGTCTTTCTCTCTCACACACACGCCAGCCTCTCAAGGAGCCTCACATGACTGGTCTTTCACACACAGCCACATGCTCCTCTGTCTCACACTCGCTGGTGTCACGCTGTGTAGAGAACACTCACGCTGTGAGAGAGACTCACACACACGAACACACCCTGGTCTCACACTCTGGTCTCAGTCTGTCAGACACATGCAAAACCACGGCCTCACACACTGACGGGTCTTTCACCCAAAACACCCATTTCTCCCACTCACTGGTCTCCCTTCACACATGAACACACCAGTCTCACACTCTGGCCTCGTACGGTCTTGTCTCGCATACGTGGCGATTCTTCTCTCTCTCTCACACACACACACACGGGCCTGTCATTGAGCCTCACACACCGACCGACCGGCCTTTCACACACAGACACACGTCCATCTC